>NW_022591175.1:2426-7829 GCF_004348235.1 Phoca vitulina
CCCCACCACTCCAGCAACCCTCAGTTTGTTTCCTGAGATTAAGAATTTCTTGTATCAGTGAGGTCATATGATACATGTCTTTCTCTGATTGACTTATTTCGCTCAGCATAATACCCTCCAGTTCCATCCACGTTGTTGCAAATGGCAAGATTCCATTCCTTTTGATGGCTGCATACTATTCCATTGTATATATATACCACCTCTTCTTTATCCATTCATCTGTCGATGGACATCTTGGCTCTTTCCACAGTTTGGCTATTGTGGACATTGCTGCTATAAACATCAGGGTGCACATACCCCTTCGGATCCCTCCATTTGTATCTTTGGGGGAAATACCCAGTAGTGCAATTGTTGGATCATATGGTAGCTCTATTTTCAAATTTTTGAGGAACCTCCATACTGTTTTCCAGAGTGGCTGCACCAGCTTGCATTCCCACCAACAGTGTAGGAGGGATCCCCCTTCTCCGCATCCCCGCCAACATCTGTCCTTTCCTGACTTGTTAATTTTAGCCATTCTGACTGGTGTGAGGTGATCAGAAGGCATGAACAGACATTTCTGCAAAGAAGACATCCAAATGGCCAACAGACACATGAAAAAGTGCTCAACATCGCTCGGCATCAGGGAAATCCAAATCAAAACCTCAATGAGACATCATTAGTTTTTGATGTGGTGATCCACGATCCATTGTTTTTGTATAACACCCAGTGCTCCATGCAATACATGCCCTCCTTAATACCCATCACCCGGCTAACCAATCACCCCTCCCCCCTCCCCTCTAAAACCCTGTTTGTTTCTCAGAGTCCATAGTCTCTCACGGTTCATCTCTCCCTCTGATTTCCCTCCCCTTCATTTTTCCCTTCCTTCTCCTAATGTCCTCCATGCTATTCCTTATGTTCCACAAATAAGTTAAACCATATGATAATTGACTTTCTCTGCTTGTCTTATTTCACTAGCATAATCTCCTCCAGTCCCAACCATGTTGATGTAAAAGTTGGGTATTCATCCTTTCTAATGGCTGAGTAATATTCCGTTGTATATATGGACCACATCTTCTTTATCCATTCATCTGTTGAAGGGCATCTCAGCTCTTTCCACAGTTTGGCTATTGTGGACATTGCTGCTATGAACATTGGGGTACACATGGCCCTTCTTTTCACTCCATCTGTGTCTTTGGGGTAACTACCCAGGAGTGCAATTGCTGGGTCATAGGGTAGCTCTATTTTTAATTTTTGAGGAACCACCACACTGTTTTCCAAAGTGGCTGTACCAACTTGCATTCCCACCAACAGTGTAAGAGGGTTCCCCTTTCTCCACAACCTCTCCAATATTTGTTGTTTCTTTCCCTGGCCATTTTTGCCATTCTAACTAGTGTAAGGTGGTATCTCAATGTGGCTTTGATTTGGATTTCCCTGATGGCTAATGATGATGAACATTTTTCATGTGTCTGTGAGCCATTTGTATGTCTTCTTCAGAGAAGTGTCTGTTCATGTCTTCTGCCCATTTTTTGACTTGATTATTTGTTTTATCGGTGTTGAGTTTGAGAAGTTCTTTATAGATCTTGGATACCAGCCCTTTATATGTACTGTCATATGTAAATATTTCTCCCATTCTGTGGGTTGCCTCTTTGTTTTGTTGACTGTTTCCTTTGCTGTGCAGAAGCTTTTTATGTTTTTATTTTTACATTCCACATGTAAGTGAAATAACATATTTGGTTTTCTTCATCTGATTTATTTCACTTAGCATAGTAGCAATCAGGTACACCCATGTACTCTCAAATGGCAAGACCTTATATATATGATATCATATATATACTTATATTTATACCCTATATATAAATATGTATATGTGTGTGTGTGTGTGTATATATATATATATATATATATATATATATATATATAGTTTATAGATAGATATATAGATAGATAGAGATGCATATATCTTCTATATCTGATCTCTATCTTTGGACATTTATGTTACTTCTGTAATTTGGTTATGTAAATAATGCTCTGATAAACAGAGGAGAATGTATGCCTTTTTGCAGTTTTGTTTTTATTTTCTTCTGATAAATAAATACCTAGTACTTGAATTACTGCATAATATGGTAATTCCATTTTTGTTTCTTTGAGGAACCTTAAACATTTTTCAAAAAAGGCTGCACCAAATTATACTCCCACCAAGAGTTCACAGTGTTCCCTTTCCACATCTTTGCCAACATTTCATGTCTTTTGATAATAACTGTTGTGTCAGGTATTTTTTCATCTGTGTGTTTAGATGCTATAATGGTTACTATTTTGTGGGAGATTTTGTTAGATTCCTCAAGATCCTCCCTCCCAATTCCCAACGTATTTATATCCTTTCATGGGGTATGAGTACTTGGTAACTCTCTTAGGTACTCCTCCCTCCCCATGATTCTCCTGAGTTCTCATAGACCCTAGCCTGAAGTCTCAGGCAAATTCATTTCTAGGCAGTGCCAGACCAAGATTCTTCACCATGCCTTATTTTTGCCTCAAAGGAGTATGGCCAAAGACATGAGGTTCACAACAATATAAGATGAATTCAGTATAAGAAATTAATTATGACATAAGGGATTGTGTGAGAATTAGGTGTTATGTGATCTTTAAAATCTAGACCAGGGAAGAAAACGAAGCTCATGTTCTCTTTTCCTACATAATCTAGAAAAATAAGGAGCAAAACAAAAAAACAAAGAAAAATTCATAAATAAACATCAGTTTTTTTCCCACCCAACAAGTACTGGTGGATTTGCCACCCTTAGTTCTGCACTGATCAGGCTACTGACTCTCAGTAAAGAAGGACACATAGCCCTGACCAGTCCCATGTGCAAAGCACCATGCAAAGCAATAATGAGGGGATGCATGGCTGTGGGGTCCCATACAGTTCTCAGTGTGGGTTCACCAGGTTCCCACAGGGAAATGCAGAGTTAATTAGGAAATGATCAAATAAATGAAATATTTCAGGAATAGAGAAAAACAAGTGCAAATGCATAGAAATCAAATCACTATAAAAATATTCTATGTAACAAGCTCAAGAGTTAAAAAAATCAAAACAGACAAACAAACAAAAAATATATGGATACAGTATATCAAAGATATGCATCTTATATTTTAACAATTAAACATATCATAGAAAAAATTGTAAAGCCTTAAAACAGCCAAATATTAGGACACCTGAGTACTGCAGCCATTTAAGCAACCGACTATTGGTTTTGGCTCAGGTCATAATCTCAAGATCATGAAATCAAGCACCAGTCAGGCTCTGTGCCCAGCACAGAGTCTCCTTTTGATTTCGTCTCCCTTTAACCCTTCCTCCACTCTCTCTCTCACACTCTCTCTCTAAAATAAATAAAAACAACTTTAAAAATATAGCCAAATATTGATGTTGATGATGTTGGCATCTTATCATATAAAATACAAATTATCATTAATTATCATTTAGTAATAAAGAATTTAGGAATTAGAAGAAAACCAAGATGAAGATCAAAGTTCAGGTATTGAGTTGTATTTTAGAAATAATAGTAGAAAAAATCATAAAGGAATATCTGAATACCTTACTGGGCCTTTAAAAATTAAAACATCTAGGGGTCCCTGAGTGGCTCCGTCAGTTAAAGTGTGGGACTTATGGTTTTGGCTCAGGGCTTCATCTCAGAGTCATGGGTTCCAGCCCCTCATTGGGCGCCATGCTCATTGTGGAGTCTACTTGAGCCTCTCCCTCTGATCCTCCACCCACTCATGCTCTCTCTTTCTCTCTCTAACATAAATAAATAAAATCTTTTAGAAAATTAAAGAATCTAATAACATAGGAAATAATTGAACAAAGATGCTACAGTGTGACTGCTTTAAAATGCATACTGGTTATGCAATCTATAGTTATAATGTTACAAAAGGACCACATTGTTTCAACTGGTACTTAATCATATATTGGGAGATCATTTAAAAGAATTGATAGTTTATGATGGGAAAATCAGCTGCTAATATGATTTTCATAGATCAAATATATTTTTCTATGATAAGTTCCCCTCCGAAATATAAATGAATACTACTCACCTTTCTCTGTAGTTAAGAGTTCTGTGTAAAAACAAAGATATAATAAAGAATTCAACAAAGTATGTGTGGAAGAATCTCTAGAGAAGCAGACTTTACTCAAATATTTCAAGCTCTGACTTGGTAAAATGTTAGCCAGGTAGGTGAAATTAAGTGATAGAAAAGAGAGAAAAGGAAGCAGGCATTGTATACACCATCTTAAATAGATGATTTCTAAGAGATTCCAAAGTATCATGAAATACGCCCAAAATTCCATCATCTACAGTCTCCTTTCTTCAAGAACTAGGTCAGACCATGCAGATCCACCTGCTAATTGTTTGGAGCTCATCATAGGATATTCCCCAAAGTTCATGCAGATTCCACATGGGGTCTGAGCTCCAAGAGACTGGGACAGCATCACTGAGCCTTTGGAAGGGGGAGGCATCCAGAGTCAGGAATAACCTGAAACAGCCAGTCAGGCTTCATTGCTCATTCCAAGAAGAGGTTCTGGGCATCAAAAGGCGTAATCTTTCCCTGGTCACTTCATAAGGGGCATAATCTGATGATAATACAAATAGGAATTCATACCTTTGAAACTGGTATGCAGCATGTGATGAAAATTTTTAAAATCTGAAGGAATCAGAGTGGGTGCAAAAGTATCCTCCAGACATGGGGAAGTTTCAAAAATGCAGAAGAGAAAAAACATTCTCCAAGTGCATTTTACACATTTCCTTTTCTCAATACTAATTTATGTGGGTTAGCAAGTAAAACCTACATGCAAACTAACAAACAGTGAGTAAAAATACCTAACATTGGTAGAGATTTGATGGTGGACCAGACTGTGCTCTGCATTGAAATGTAGCACCATGTGCCTTTTCAGGATTCCTGGGGGATTTACTGCAGACCTTCATTTAATACTTTGCCCAGGTATTAACCAGCTTCTCCTCTCTGTAGAATCAAAGCAATGTTTGCAGACTTCAAGGAATTATAGACATAATGATCCAACAGAGTTCATGGACACTTGGACAATCTAATTAAGACAAAAGGGAAGGGAATGCACAATTCCAAAACCCCAGTTGGTATTTATTTCCTTATATCTTTACAGACTTTTTTCTCTTAAGTTTTTCCTTCAAAAAAATGCCTGACCTTTATATTGTGATCAATGTATTAAACACAGGGAAGTAATGGATGACTTACCATTCTCTTCATGAAGTTTACCTTTAAAAAGAAATACACAAATAAGTTAGTGAGTGAAACTAAAAATTCTCATAGTTCATTGCTCTGTGAATGTAGTGAGGCTTATAATAGAATTAGAAATTATATATTTTTTGTGTGTGAGCCAATTGTTCTGCAGCTACAAAACAT
>NW_022591176.1:0-2325 GCF_004348235.1 Phoca vitulina
GTTAATATCTTAAACCTTCATTCATCCAGCAAGAATCTTATTTTTTTTTCATTGAAGAATAACTGACATGATGTATTTTATAGTTTCAGGTGTACAATGTAGTGACTCAATATTTATATATCTTATGAGATGATCAGCAAAATGAGTCTAGTTATTATGTATCACCACACAAATTTGATACAGGGCTCCCGATTATATTCTCCATGCTGTAAATTACATACACACGCCTTATTTATTTTGTAACTGGAAGATTGTACCTTTTAATCCCCTTTACCTATTTCATCAATTTCCCCAGACACATTCCCTATAACAACCATATGTTTGTTCTCTGTATCTATAAAAAGATTCTGTTTCATTTTATTGGTTGTTTTGTTTGTTTTCTTAATTTAATTTAATTTTATTATGTTATGTTAATCACCATACAATACATCATTAGTTTCTGATGTAGTGATCCATGGTTCATTGTTTGCGTATAACACCCAGTGCTCCATGCAGAACGTGCCCTCCTTAATACCCATCACCAGACTAACCCATCCTCCCTTCCCCCTCCCCTCTAGAACCCTCAGTTTGTTTTTCAGAGTCCATCATCTCTCATGGTTCATCTCCCCCTCCGATTTCCCCCCCTTCATTCTTCCCTTCCTTCTCCTAATGTCCTCCATGCTATTCCTTATATTCCACAAGTAAGTGAAACCGTATGATAATCGACTTTCTCTGCTTGACTTATTTCACTTAGCATAATCTCCCCTAGTGCCAGCCATGTTGATGTAAAAGTTGGTTATTCATCCTTTCTGATGGCTGAGTTATATTCCAAATAGTCCATGCTCATGGATCGGAAGAATAAACATTGTTAAAATGTCTATGCTACCCAGAGCAATCTATACCTTCAATGCCATCCCCATCAAAATTCCAATGATATTTTTCAAAGTGCTGGAACAAACAATCCTAAAATTTCAGAAAAGACCCTGAATCGCCAAGGAAATGTTGAAAAAGAAAAACAAAGCTGGGGGCATCACACTGTCTGATTTCAAGCTATATTACAAAGATGTGATCACCAGGACAGCATGGTACTGGCACAAAAACAGACATATAGACCAATGGAACAGAATAGAGAACCTAGATATGGACCCTCAACTCTATGGTCAAATAATCTTTGACAAAGCAGGAAAAAATATGCAATGGAGAAAAGTCTCTTCAATAAATGGTGCTGGGAAAATAGGACAGCCACATGCAGAAGAATGAAACTTGACCATTCTCTAACACCATACACAAAGATAAACTCAAAATGGATGAAAGATCTCAATGTGAGACAGGAATCCACCAAAATCCTAGAGGAGAACATAGGCAGTAACCTCTTTGACATTGGCCACAGCAACTTCTTTCAAGATACATCTCCAAAAGCTAGTGAAACAAAAGCAAAAATGAATTTTGGCGACTTACATCAAGATAAAAAGCTTCTGCACAGCAAAGAAAACAGTCAACAAAACAAAGAGGCAACCCACAGAATGGGAGAAGATATTTGCAAATGACACTACAGACAAAGGGCTGATATCCAAGATTTATAAAGAACTTCTCAAATTCAACAACCAAAAACAAATAATCAAGTCAAAAAATGGGCAGAAGACATGAACAGACACTTTTCAAAAGAGGACATACAAATGGCTAACAGACACATGAAAAAATGTCCATCATCATTAGCCATCAGGGAAATCCAAATCAAAACCACATTGAGATACCACCTTAAACCAGTTATAATGGGAAAAATTGACAAGGCAAGAAACAACAAATTTGGAGAGGTTGTGGAGAAAGGGGAGCCCTCTTACGCTGTTGGTGGGAATGCAACTTGGGTACAGCCACTTTGGAAAACAGTGTGGAGGTTCCTCAAAAAATTAAAAATAGAGCTACCCTATGACCCAGCAATTTCACTGCTGGGTATTTACCCCAAAGACAAAGATGTAGTGAAAAGAAGGGCCATATGCACCCCAGTATTCATAGCAGCAATGTGCGCAATAGCCAAACGTGGTTGTTTTCTGTTTTTGTTTTTGTTTTTGTTTTTAATTTTTAAAATTTTATTATATTATGTTAGTCACCATACAATACATCATTAGTTTTTTTTATTATGTTATGTTAATCACCATACATTACATCATTAGTTTTTGATGTAGTGTTCCATGATTCATTGTTTGCGTATAACACCCAGTGCTCCATGAAGAACGTGCCCTCCTTAATACCCATCACCAGGTTAACCCATCCTCCCACTCCCCTCCCCTCTAGAACCCTCAGTTTGTTTTTCAGAGTCCATAGTCTCTCATGATTCATTCCCCCCCC
>NW_022591176.1:2425-7825 GCF_004348235.1 Phoca vitulina
CCCCACCACTCCAGCAACCCTCAGTTTGTTTCCTGAGATTAAGAATTTCTTGTATCAGTGAGGTCATATGATACATGTCTTTCTCTGATTGACTTATTTCGCTCAGCATAATACCCTCCAGTTCCATCCACGTTGTTGCAAATGGCAAGATTCCATTCCTTTTGATGGCTGCATACTATTCCATTGTATATATATACCACCTCTTCTTTATCCATTCATCTGTCGATGGACATCTTGGCTCTTTCCACAGTTTGGCTATTGTGGACATTGCTGCTATAAACATCAGGGTGCACATACCCCTTCGGATCCCTCCATTTGTATCTTTGGGGGAAATACCCAGTAGTGCAATTGTTGGATCATATGGTAGCTCTATTTTCAAATTTTTGAGGAACCTCCATACTGTTTTCCAGAGTGGCTGCACCAGCTTGCATTCCCACCAACAGTGTAGGAGGGATCCCCCTTCTCCGCATCCCCGCCAACATCTGTCCTTTCCTGACTTGTTAATTTTAGCCATTCTGACTGGTGTGAGGTGATCAGAAGGCATGAACAGACATTTCTGCAAAGAAGACATCCAAATGGCCAACAGACACATGAAAAAGTGCTCAACATCGCTCGGCATCAGGGAAATCCAAATCAAAACCTCAATGAGACATCATTAGTTTTTGATGTGGTGATCCACGATCCATTGTTTTTGTATAACACCCAGTGCTCCATGCAATACATGCCCTCCTTAATACCCATCACCCGGCTAACCAATCACCCCTCCCCCCTCCCCTCTAAAACCCTGTTTGTTTCTCAGAGTCCATAGTCTCTCACGGTTCATCTCTCCCTCTGATTTCCCTCCCCTTCATTTTTCCCTTCCTTCTCCTAATGTCCTCCATGCTATTCCTTATGTTCCACAAATAAGTTAAACCATATGATAATTGACTTTCTCTGCTTGTCTTATTTCACTAGCATAATCTCCTCCAGTCCCAACCATGTTGATGTAAAAGTTGGGTATTCATCCTTTCTAATGGCTGAGTAATATTCCGTTGTATATATGGACCACATCTTCTTTATCCATTCATCTGTTGAAGGGCATCTCAGCTCTTTCCACAGTTTGGCTATTGTGGACATTGCTGCTATGAACATTGGGGTACACATGGCCCTTCTTTTCACTCCATCTGTGTCTTTGGGGTAACTACCCAGGAGTGCAATTGCTGGGTCATAGGGTAGCTCTATTTTTAATTTTTGAGGAACCACCACACTGTTTTCCAAAGTGGCTGTACCAACTTGCATTCCCACCAACAGTGTAAGAGGGTTCCCCTTTCTCCACAACCTCTCCAATATTTGTTGTTTCTTTCCCTGGCCATTTTTGCCATTCTAACTAGTGTAAGGTGGTATCTCAATGTGGCTTTGATTTGGATTTCCCTGATGGCTAATGATGATGAACATTTTTCATGTGTCTGTGAGCCATTTGTATGTCTTCTTCAGAGAAGTGTCTGTTCATGTCTTCTGCCCATTTTTTGACTTGATTATTTGTTTTATCGGTGTTGAGTTTGAGAAGTTCTTTATAGATCTTGGATACCAGCCCTTTATATGTACTGTCATATGTAAATATTTCTCCCATTCTGTGGGTTGCCTCTTTGTTTTGTTGACTGTTTCCTTTGCTGTGCAGAAGCTTTTTATGTTTTTATTTTTACATTCCACATGTAAGTGAAATAACATATTTGGTTTTCTTCATCTGATTTATTTCACTTAGCATAGTAGCAATCAGGTACACCCATGTACTCTCAAATGGCAAGACCTTATATATATGATATCATATATATACTTATATTTATACCCTATATATAAATATGTATATGTGTGTGTGTGTGTGTATATATATATATATATATATATATATATATATATATAGTTTATAGATAGATATATAGATAGATAGAGATGCATATATCTTCTATATCTGATCTCTATCTTTGGACATTTATGTTACTTCTGTAATTTGGTTATGTAAATAATGCTCTGATAAACAGAGGAGAATGTATGCCTTTTTGCAGTTTTGTTTTTATTTTCTTCTGATAAATAAATACCTAGTACTTGAATTACTGCATAATATGGTAATTCCATTTTTGTTTTTTTGAGGAACCTTAAACATTTTTCAAAAAAGGCTGCACCAAATTATACTCCCACCAAGAGTTCATAGTGTTCCCTTTCCACATCTTTGCCAACATTTCATGTCTTTTGATAATAACTGTTGTGTCAGGTATTTTTTCATCTGTGTGTTTAGATGCTATAATGGTTACTATTTTGTGGGAGATTTTGTTAGATTCCTCAAGATCCTCCCTCCCAATTCCCAACGTATTTATATCCTTTCATGGGGTATGAGTACTTGGTAACTCTCTTAGGTACTCCTCCCTCCCCATGATTCTCCTGAGTTCTCATAAACCCTAGCCTGAAGTCTCAGGCAAATTCATTTCTAGGCAGTGCCAGACCAAGATTCTTCACCATGCCTTATTTTTGCCTCAAAGGAGTATGGCCAAAGACATGAGGTTCACAACAATATAAGATGAATTCAGTATAAGAGATTAATTATGACATAAGGGATTGTGTGAGAATTAGGTGTTATGTGATCTTTAAAAGCTAGACCAGGGAAGAAAACGAAGCTCATGTTCTCTTTTCCTACATAATCTAGAAAAATAAGGAGCAAAACAAAAAAACAAAGAAAAATTCATAAATAAACATCAGTTTTTTTCCCACCCAACAAGTACTGGTGGATTTGCCACCCTTAGTTCTGCACTGATCAGGCTACTGACTCTCAGTAAAGAAGGACACATAGCCCTGACCAGTCCCATGTGCAAAGCACCATGCAAAGCAATAATGAGGGGATGCATGGCTGTGGGGTCCCATACAGTTCTCAGTGTGGGTTCACCAGGTTCCCACAGGGAAATGCAGAGTTAATTAGGAAATGATCAAATAAATGAAATATTTCAGGAATAGAGAAAAACAAGTGCAAATGCATAGAAATCAAATCACTATAAAAATATTCTATGTAACAAGCTCAAGAGTTAAAAAAATCAAAACAGACAAACAAACAAAAAATATATGGATACAGTATATCAAAGATATGCATCTTATATTTTAACAATTAAACATATCATAGAAAAAATTGTAAAGCCTTAAAACAGCCAAATATTAGGACACCTGAGTACTGCAGCCATTTAAGCAACCGACTATTGGTTTTGGCTCAGGTCATAATCTCAAGATCATGAAATCAAGCACCAGTCAGGCTCTGTGCCCAGCACAGAGTCTCCTTTTGATTTCGTCTCCCTTTAACCCTTCCTCCACTCTCTCTCTCACACTCTCTCTCTAAAATAAATAAAAACAACTTTAAAAATATAGCCAAATATTGATGTTGATGATGTTGGCATCTTATCATATAAAATACAAATTATCATTAATTATCATTTAGTAATAAAGAATTTAGGAATTAGAAGAAAACCAAGATGAAGATCAAAGTTCAGGTATTGAGTTGTATTTTAGAAATAATAGTAGAAAAAATCATAAAGGAATATCTGAATACCTTACTGGGCCTTTAAAAATTAAAACATCTAGGGGTCCCTGAGTGGCTCAGTCAGTTAAAGTGTGGGACTTATGGTTTTGGCTCAGGGCTTCATCTCAGAGTCATGGGTTCCAGCCCCTCATTGGGCACCATGCTCATTGTGGAGTCTACTTGAGCCTCTCCCTCTGATCCTCCACCCACTCATGCTCTCTCTTTCTCTATCTAACATAAATAAATAAAATCTTTTAGAAAATTAAAGAATCTAATAACATAGTAAATAATTGAACAAAGATGCTACAGTGTGACTGCTTTAAAATGCATACTGGTTATTCAATCTATAGTTATAATGTTACAAAAGGACCACATTGTTTCAACTGGTACCTAATCATATATTGGGAGATCATTTAAAAGAATTGATAGCTTATGATGGGAAAATCAGCTGCTAATATGATTTTCATAGATCAAATATATTTTTCTATGATAAGTTCCCCTCCGAAATATAAATGAATACTACTCACCTTTCTCTGTAGTTAAGAGTTCTGTGTAAAAACAAAGATATAATAAAGAATTCAACAAAGTATGTGTGGAAGAATCTCTAGAGAAGCAGACTTTACTCAAATATTTCAAGCTCTGACTTGGTAAAATGTTAGCCAGGTAGGTGAAATTAAGTGATAGAAGAGAAAAGGAAGCAGGCATTGTATACACCATCTTAAATAGATGATTTCTAAGAGATTCCAAAGTATCATGAAATATGCCCAAATTTCCATCATCTACAGTCTCCTTTCTTCAAGAACTAGGTCAGACCATGCAGATCCACCTGCTAATTGTTTGGAGCTCATCATAGGATATTCCCCAAAGTTCATGCAGATTCCACATGGGGTCTGAGCTCCAAGAGACCGGGACAGCATCACTGAGCCTTTGGAAGGGGGAGGCATCCAGAGTCAGGAATAACCTGAAACAGCCAGTCAGGCTTCATTGCTCATTCCAAGAAGAGGTTCTGGGCATCAAAAGGCGTAATCTTTCCCTGGTCACTTCATAAGGGGCATAATCTGATGATAATACAAATAGGAATTCATACCTTTGAAACTGGTATGCAGCATGTGATGAAAATTTTTTAAAATCTGAAGGAATCAGAGTGGGTGCAAAAGTATCCTCCAGACATGGGGAAGTTTCAAAAATGCAGAAGAGAAAAAACATTCTCCAAGTGCATTTTACACGTTTCCTTTTCTCAATACTAATTTATGTGGGTTAGCAAGTAAAACCTACATGCAAACTAACAAACAGTGAGTAAAAATACCTAACATTGGTAGAGATTTGATGGTGGACCAGACTGTGCTCTGCATTGAAATGTAGCACCATGTGCCTTTTCAGGATTCCTGGGGGATTTACTGCAGACCTTCATTTAATACTTTGCCCAGGTATTAACCAGCTTCTCCTCTCTGTAGAATCAAAGCAATGTTTGCAGACTTCAAGGAATTATAGACATAATGATCCAACAGAGTTCATGGACACTTGGACAATCTAAATAAGACAAAAGGGAAGGGAATGCACAATTTCAAAACCCCAGTTGGTATTTATTTCCTTATATCTTTACAGACTTTTTTCTCTTAAGTTTTTCCTTCAAAAAAATGCCTGACCTTTATATTGTGATCAATGTATTAAACACAGGGAAGTAATGGATGACTTACCATTCTCTTCATGAAGTTTACCTTTAAAAAGAAATACACAAATAAGTTAGTGAGTGAAACTAAAAATTCTCATAGTTCATTGCTCTGTGAATGTAGTGAGGCTTATAATAGAATTAGAAATTATATATTTTTTGTGTGTGAGCCAATTGTTCTGCAGCTACAAAACAT
>NW_022591177.1:0-7791 GCF_004348235.1 Phoca vitulina
GGGCGGGGGCGGCGGCCATGGGCGAGGACGCGGACGCGGGCGGGGAGCGGGAGGCGGCGCGCCCGCCAAGTCCCCGCGAACTTGGGCGGCGGCGAGGCGGCGGGCGCGCGGTGACAGGTGCAAGCCCGGCCCCGCGGGGCGCAGCGCGCGGCCGAACGCGGGCGGCGGGGGGCGCGGGGGCGAGCGCGGAGGGGTGTGTGTGTGTGTCTGTGCGCTGCGGCGAGGGGCTCCTGCGCGCGAACCCTGCGCCCCGCGCCGCCCCTAGCCCCCGCTCCATGGCAGCCTTGGGGTGGCTCCCGGGCCCCTCTACCCGCGCCAGCCCTCCGAGGGCGCCCCTTCTTTCCTCGTTCCGGAGCCCCCTCCCCCTGGCGCCGCGGCGGGCGCGCTGTGCTTGTCATTACAGAGGAATGGCGGGGTTGGGGGGGCTGCTGGTGGCAAGGCGCACCCCTTCCTTCTCTTTCCTGGGGTAGGGGGTGTGGGGCTGCGTCCAGGTAACTGTTCGCTGCCGCCCCTGGGTAGGAGAGGCTGTGGGGGGCGTGGGGCCCAGGAGCAGGGGGAGTTCAGACCTAGACGCAAGGCTTACATAAGGGGAAGGGGGTTCCCTGTTCTGTGATGAATAGATGAACAGCCTGGGAGGGGGAGGACTTCCAGCAACGGGGATCCAGGCTCCTGAGACTCACAGGAAGCCCCCTCCCCATCCACACACGCACACACAGGGGTCTCCCACCCTGCCGTCCTGGGCCCTGGGGATGAGAGCAGGGACCTTACCCCAGCTGTCTGTCTGTCTGTCTCTCTCTCTCACACACACACACACACACACACACACACCTGTCCTGCGGTCTGGGCTGCATTTAGGGCTGACGCCTGGTGGGCACTGTACGAGGGCAGTGGGTAGACAGAGGCGGCTGAGGCAGCCCCTAAAAAAGGCTTATGCAGATGTCCTGGGCCAAAGAACTGGTACCCACCCACCCAGCTGGGCAGCCGGAAGATTCTGCACTGTCCGGGATGCGGATGCAGGGAGCTGGGGGTGCAGGATGCGGGGCTCCAGGGAGGAATCCATGCACACAAGCAGCAGAAGAACCCCAGTGCGGTAGGTAGGACGCGGAGTTCAGGCCCAGCGTGCTCTGAGTCCTGTCTCCACCACCTCCGGCCCCCAACCCCGGTGACCGGGGACTGGTCCTCCGTGCTTGGCAGAAGTTGTCACGTGCGTCCGGTGGGCAGTGGCCAGAGAGAGCCTGCAGACATGCAGGCGCCGACCCCATCCCTGATTCCCCCGGAAGACGGGAGGGGCCAGGGGCTGTAGCCTCTTTGTCTGAGCCCCGGACTGCCTACAGGTACCAGCCTCATCCCCGAGCTGCAGAGCCTGGCACAAAGACGACGCGACAGGACCCAGGTGCAAACGGCATCCCCTCAGACTGCAGTGGAGGGGGCATGCAGGAGAAGGGGCCGTGATCCTGGGGCTGTGGGGACTGCATTGGTGCAGCGTGGGGAGGAACACATCAGCAGTGGGCTGCGCACTGGCCCTGGAGTCCGGCTCCCTATCCTGCTGGCCGATGCATGCACTCCAGCACCTGCCCTCTGCCCAGGAGGGCATAGGAAGGAGGGTACCGCCTTCCCGCTGGGGGCAAAGAGGGAGCCCCCCCCCCCATCAGCGGCTCTCAGCAACCAGGACGGCAAAAGCAAGGTCTTTTCTTTGGCCCTGCGGTCTGTGAAGGGGGACGCAGGAAGAAACGGGTGGTGAAGGAAGGTCCTTACAAGTGTAGTGAAGCAGCAGTAAGACTTCCAGTTAGGGGGTTTTTGATGCCATATATAAATATCCACGGATGCATGTCCAGGGAACTGTTGGTGTCAGCCGTGAAGTGTGGGATTCGAAGCCACACTGTGTTTTCCCAGAGCTCCAGCTTCTCACTCTGAAAACCACCTGCACGAGCAGCCTCTAGCTGCTCACTGGTTGAAAGAAGAAGGATCATTGAGTGTATATACCCCTCGCATCGCTCTCTTGCACACACACAGTTCCTATTGCTCAGGGGGCACGCTAAGGGAGGAGACCCTGAGTTCCTGACGTCGTGCCTGGAACTTGGTTCTGTCTGCAGAATCTACAAGACACCCACTACGACGGAGCCCAGACCGAGAAAGGACACGCAGGTGGGAAGGTGGAGACAGGTGTCCGAGGAAATGCACGGCAATCGCTTGCTTACCCAGGGCTGTGTGATTCTTCATGTAAAAGGATGAACTCCACTCATGGACCAGATCCCCGCCGTACCTCCGCGCCTTAAATGCACAACGTGGGTCGGCCACCCTCGGGTCCAGCCTGCTCCGGTGCCACCTTCTTCCCAATTAATTCATGCACCCAGGCCTCCTTTGGGCTCAGCCGCTGAGTTACGCTGCACTCGGATACACGCTTGCTTTTTTTTTCTGCGTCCACCAGCTCCTTCCTGAACCCCGTCCTGCAGGATGGCAGCATTTCAGGGAAATTGGCTCTCCCTGCCGTGAATTACTTTGGAATCAGATAAATGCTCGGTTCGTAAAGCAGAACTCAGGAGCCACCAGAAACTCTCTCTACCTGCGGCTCGATGGTCTTGTCTGCACGCTGCAGGCCTCCAGACGGGGACAGGGAGTCTTGTCGATCCCACTCTGAGCAGTGAGGGTTTCCCCTCGTAAGCCTGAGCACCTCTTACCCCTAAGTATGTAAATCCCGCTGAAAATCCAGGGCAGACCCTGCAAGGTAACGTGTGTCTTTATGTGAGAGAGGAAAGCAGGCCAGCCTAATGGGTAGGATTTTGTCTTACAGCACAGGTGCATTTTGAAACTCACGGGCAAGGAGCTCCCTGGGCTTGGGGCAGGCAGGTTGGGGCAGGGGAGGTCCCCCAGGGTCCAAACTCTCCGGCACGACCCGGGAAGGAGCTAAAGGATGTCTTCGTTTGTGATTGGCCGTGCACGCACTGGCCGTGGGACCAGCCAGCGGGTGGTGCGGACCCCAGGCCAACGGCGATCTCCGCGTCACTGCGTGTGTTTTCCTGAATGTCTTACAAGTCTTGGGGCGAATCCTGGAGGAAGTTGGGACAGGTCCAGCGTTTTATATAGCAGCTTGGACATCTTTCCCGAGCATTTTTGGACACTCTTGCTTGCCTCAATTGCCTCAAGTAATCCAATAATAATTGCTTCTCCCCGAGGCTCCCTTTGAACACAAGAAAACGTGTATTTTTTTTTTCTTTTTTAATCATAGGAAGCTTGCCCAAATTCTGCACGACGCCGATCGCGTTTTGGAGAGGGGCTGATCTTGGGGCCTTGTCTCGGGGGGTCTGCACGCCCTGTCGGCCAATGTTCAGCATCCTTGAGATTTGGGGAGGGAGTGGTTCCAGCTCTTGGCTCCACAGTTCATATCTAAAACACGGGATTTGTAAACCGCTGGTTTGTATCCTAAGTGTTATCTGAGTGTGTTGGGGTCAGAGGAGGTAAGGATATTGAAATTAGGGTTATTGGGATCGCTGCGCTGTCCCCAAACACCCACTCATAATACTCAGTCCATTGGAATGGGAGTAATAACAGAGCTGTTTCCAGCTTCAAACTTCAGTGCATTTTTTTAAAACATTATCCCAGCAGCGATGGGTTGGTGATGCACCATAAGAACCACAGGAAAGGAAATATTTTATTTTTTTAAAAAAATAAACAGAGAGGCGGTCGGTCCACCGTGGCTTTAGGATCATGAAAAGGACCCAAACAGCCAAGACCAAATGCTCCCCAAAGCGATATTTCAATGATGCTGGCCCCAAGACGCTGCTTATGTAACCAACACTGTGTATGTGGGTCTGTCTTTATTGTAAACTCTGTTTTCATTTTCACGTGGTTCATAGTGGGGGGGAAAAATCTGGAAATTGACAGAGCTGGGGAAAATGCACAAAGCCTGGCCATGCGTCGTATTAAGATTCCAAGGTTTTGAAATTAGGCTAGCATCTCTCTCTCTCTTTTTTTCGCAATGTTTTGTTAAAGGGCCATGGGATGCTTTTTGGATGTGGTGGGTTCTTAAAATGTGCCTTGAAAATAAGTTAGTATTTGTCCGTACCTCCTTGTCTTGGATGCGAGGGGCCTTTCTGCTTTGGGAAGAATGAGTTATTCTGACCTATTTCTTTACACCACTTTGGGAATCCACACAACATGGTGATTGCGTTAAATCTAGGGAAGATGCACCTTGACCATCGACTCATTTGTCTGAGCACCTGGTTGAGTGTGATGCTTAGATGTCAGCCATCCTAATGCGGCTGGCTTGATTTATTGTCTCCATGGGTTTTTTTTTAAATTAATTTATTTGTTTCTTTGAGAGAGAGAGAAGAGGAGGAAGAGCAGAGGAAGAGGGACAGGCAGACTCCACGCATCATGACCTGAGGCACAATCAAGAGTCAGACGCTCAATGGCCTGAGCCAGCCAGGCGTCCCTGTCTCCATCCTTAAGATGTGTATACGGTAAGGTAATAATCAATCCCATTCCATGCACCAGGATGCTGTGTGCAGAGTGGGGGTGGGGGGGATCTGTTAACTGTGTGCATGCAGATCAGTAGCTTCCCAATGAACATTTCCAATGCTCTCCGATTGTGACATGTCAGGAATGGGTGTTGATCCATATTTTATGGCGTTGCCAGTAAGCAGATGGGGATTCTTGCTTCCCACCGAGTGGGGGGTTGGGAGACATGGACAATCTGTTTCAGAGTCATTGCAGGAATGGGGGGAGAGAGGGCCGACTGCCATGCCTATGAGGCATCACGTTACTTTCTGAAATGATTATGTAGGAAACTGTAATATGGCATCCATATCCATATATCGTAACGGTAAAATGATTGATACTGAAAATCAGGGGAAATCCTGCAAATAGAGAGCATTATCCCACCTACTTGCCCAGGGGTAGCTTGTATAAAAATGGCACGTGGGATAAGCAAAGTGAAAGGTGCCCACGTTTGTGCCGAAGTCCCCGCCCCCGCCCTTCCAGAGAAACCAGGGCAAACCAGGTGAGCCAAAAGGTCTACCTTGTGGTTTTGTCAATCGGGCGTTGAACAAGCAAGTTTCCATTCTCTGCAAACATCACATGCCTTGGTGTAGGAATCCCCACATGGTCAACATCCCCGAGCACCAGAAAAGATGCAAGGGAAGGTGGGAGGCGTGCCAATAGGGGGGAAATGAGGGTCTGGGGGACTTGGGGGTAGAAGCAGATATTATGCATTAATCAGTTGCCCTTTCATGGTGTTTCGTGTGTGTTAAAATATTTCCCATAAAGCTGATCCCTTTGAGGTAGGCGGTATTGTCTCCCTTCTCCAATTAGATAGCTGGGGTGGGGGGTGGTGAGCAAAAGGACGAAGTCTCCTGTGGGGTTTGAACCCTGCCATCACTTGGGGAGACGATCATAGAAGTAACTCAGGGTTACTAGATTATCACGTTCTAGTTCCCCAAAGGCATGAGATGTGGGTCAGAACAGAAGTGTGATTTTGGAAAACTCCCCTGTCTTAGACATGAATCCTAAATTTCCACGCCGCAAGGCAGACTCTGGTGCTCGTTTGGGGGTGTCCGAAAACACACCGGTGCAAATGTTGCCTATTTCCCGCGATGTCCAGGGTCATCTACTCATTCTTTAGGCATCCTTTGATGTTTTTAGGATGTCTGCCTCCTCCCCGGGGGCATTCGTCTGGCTGGTTGGCAACACCGCCGTTTGGTTTCCTTTCGGGGATGGGACGGATCTGAAGGGAGACGCTTCTGCAAAATCATCCGCAGGAGGGTTTGGCTCAGATGGGAGACCCCGGGGTTGAGGGTGTCCTGCAGACGCTCATGCTGATGGGACGCGTCCCCTTTGCAAGCGGGCAGCAGCGCAAGTCTCAGTTGGGTTTACACCTGTCTGATGGCTCCACCTAGTGGTCCTGAAGGGCATGGACTGCCTGCGTCTTCAGTTTGGTCCCTGGGGGGGGGGGGGGGGGGCGCTGTTGGAAGCCCAGATGGAGGAGCACGCACACCTGCCCACCATACACACCTGCCCACCTGCACTCGGATGCTCTGCCCGGAGGCCACCTGCAAAGGAGGTCGTGCCCACTGTGTTCAGGTGGGGTTTCCCGTTGGGGAGGTGGGTCGTCCCTGCAGAATGTCAGCATTTAAACTTCTAGAATAAAGTGAACCATCTGGTGATGTTGAAGTGGGATCTTGAGGGGATGGAGGGGTTGAGGGGCCCATGGAGGTTCTCCCCCCCAACCCAAGAAGAACAGCATGGCATTGCTTTAACCTCTCTCCTACACCCGTTAGAATGAAAGGAGCTGCCGTAACCTATAAGCTTCCGTGGTGTACACGCTAGATGTTCGCTTCTCATTTCCTGAATCGTCCAGTGCAGGGTTCCCCATTCGGTCAGGAGACTACGGTGACCGGGGACCCCCGACGGGGTGGCCAGCTCCCAGCGCCAAGGCGGCTCTGCACCTAGGAAAGATTGCACGTGGTCTGGTGCACAACGAGGTAGCCCGGCTGTGCGTGTCCATGGTCCTGGGTGTCCAGTCTTGACACAGATTCCTGCATCACCCGGATTATCAAGGGGTTCAGGGCGTGGGGAGAGCAGGTGTGGGAGAGAGGAGTCCTCGCTGCAGACCGGGAAGGACCATTTTCCAAGTCACCTGAACATGCAGCGTGACCTAAATGTCTAGGGGACCTTCAGGAGGAGTGGGAACCATAAGAAGAAGAAGCTTCATTCCCCAGTGTACGGGTTAGAGCTAAATTCATTTAAACTGAAATTAAAAGCATACAGAGATTGAACAGTCTGCCAGTTCCTCAAAAGATTAGCCATAGACCTGCCATAGGACCCAACAATTTTGCTCCTAGGTGTATACCCAAGAGCAAGGAGAATACAAGTCTACCCAAAAACTCATACACGTGTATACATAATATTTACAGCAGGACTAAAAATTGGAATCCACCCAAATGTCCCCGGATGGATGACTGGGTGAACAGAATGGGGTCCGTCCATACAGAGGAATATTACTCAGCCGTGAAGAGCAGCAAAGTTCTGACACCTGCTGCCACAAAGGTGGACCTCAAAAACAGAAAACAAAACCGTGCTAAGAGAAGGAAGCCAGATATAACAGTCCACATATGATCCGATTTGTATGAAATGTGCAGAAAAGGTAAATCGGTCTACAGAAAGTCCATGTGTGGTTGTCGGGGGCTTGGGGAGAGACGGCTTCCTGGGGACAAGGTTTCTGTTCAGACTGTGATGGTGGCCCAGCTCTGTCAGTGGACTGGAAACCAGTAGATGGAACGCTTACGATGGGTTGACGTCAAGGTATTCAAATATGTCTCCATAAAGCTGTTTCCCGACACTCGCGACCCATGACGGGCTGACTTTGTTGAGCACGTGTGCGCCCGTTACCAACGGAAAGGGTAGTAAGTGGTCAGTCACCGCGTTTCCAGAGCAGATGGTGTTCCATACACGAAAGGCTCAGGGCCTGGTGTATCGAAGTGGAGGAAGCTATTAGCTTTGTGGGGGGCTTTTCTCATTTTTTTTCCCAGCTTGATTGAGCTATACTTGCCAAATAGAAATGATATTAATTTCAGATGTACAACTTGATATTTTGATACACATTCTGAAATGATCATAAGTGAATTAACACTTCTGTCACCATAGTTAGCATTTTCCTTCCTTCCTTCCCTCCTTCCTTCCTTCCTTCCTTCTTTCCTCCCTCCCTCCCTTCGCTTCCTTTTCTTCCTCTTTCCTTCCTTCCCTTCCTTCCCCTCTTTCTCTCCCTTCCTTCTCCTTCCTTCCTTCCTTCCTCCC
>NW_022591178.1:0-1506 GCF_004348235.1 Phoca vitulina
GACTGAGCCATCCAGGCGCCCCTCATCAACAACCTTTTATTATCAGATGGGCACAAAGCAAACAGCGTTCTGACGATTTAATTTAATAGAAAGTTTCTAGACTAACACCTGTTCATATAGGCAAGTCAAGAAATAATATTTCTATATTCAATATGCAGTCTATATGTATAAGTATGAGCATGATAAATATGCTGCTGGATAATTAAAGAATAAATTGAATCTAACCTACCATTTACTGAGGGCCTATACTATACACAGAAATGAAGACCTATTTTAACAGGTATTTGGTAGTCCTCTAGAATTAAAAAAAAGAGTTCATGCCCCTCAAGAAACTCATAGTCTAGTGAGTTTTATGTGATATTACAGAAAATAAAAGGATTTTATAAACGCTACTACTCACAAGAAAAGGAATAGTATCACTCCTTTCTAAAAACATGTAGAAAAAGGAAGGTCTTAATAATGCATCAGCACCACCTTTCACAACAAATGCCGTTAACAGGAGAGCATAGGAACTCCCATATTTTTAGCACCTTCTAAATTACAGTCACAGAGCTAAATATTGAATATGCTATTCCATAATACATTAGCTCATATCTTTACATCATCAGGCGGCATTACCCTGCCCATTTCATGGGTAAGAAAACAAAACCAAAAGAATTATAGAACTTGCTCGAGATGAAGCAGCCAGAACAAGTGATGCACATTCTCACTCAACCCCCAAAGCATGTAAAGCAGATGCTTAAATAGGCAATCATGCTAGCAATGCAAGTGGCAGCAACTATTATGAAATACCATTAATCTGAATCTACAGTTCCTAACCTTTTATCTTTCGCTCAGGACCTGTGGTGTTCAGTGGTGTTAAACAGCTACTCTTGCTGCTATCAGGCATGGGGTCCTCCACACTAAATGAAACCCAGAGGCTTTCTACTGCCTAACAATGTACCCCACGCCCATGTTATACTTATTAAGAATGTAACTTCTAGATTCCAACGTGCCTTTTAAGCACTACATTCTTATAAAATATAGTCTGTGTTTTCAAAGGCCACGATGTTCAAGATCAATTTTGCATTAATGAACAATCATAAACAATTTGTGTTTTCTAAAGGTCAAATCTTCATTTACAACAAGTAAAGATTTTGCTTCATTCACATAAAAACTACACACGATTTCTGAGTATTTCTGTATCATTCGGGACATGGTTTGACAGCAGTAAGGAACTATGCCCCAATCTCAGTGGCATTATACAGTAAGTTTATTTCTAGCTCATGCTGCAAGCTCAGCAGGAGGAGCTCTGTTCAATGTAGTCAGGAACCCAGGCTGATGGGTCCTCTCTATCTTGACATGTATTTCTTCTATCAGAAAGATAGGAATAGGGGCGCCTGGGTGGCTCAGCCAGTTGAGCAGCTGCCTTCGGCTTGGGTCATGGTCCTGGGGTCCTGGGATCGAGCCCCCCGTCTGGCTCTCTGCTCGGCGGAGAGCCTGCTTCTCCCTCTCCCTCTGCCTGCC
>NW_022591178.1:1606-2369 GCF_004348235.1 Phoca vitulina
GGGATCGAGCCCCCGTCTGGCTCTCTGCTCGGCGGAGAGCCTGCTTCTCCCTCTCCCTCTGCCTGCCACTCTGCCTACTTGTGCTCTCTCTCTGTCGAATAAATAAATAAAATCTTAAAAAAAAAAAGGGAAAGACAGGAATGGGGATATGGCAACTGATACATGAATTCTTAAAGCTTCTGCCTGGAAGTGACATACATAAATCACATTCATTCACATCCATTTGGCCCAATCTAGTCACATTTAGCTTCAAGGGTCAGTAAAGTACATGCCTACCATGTAACCCAAGGTCGGGGGAGAAACTTGGAAATATTTAGTGATTAGCACTAACAACTATTACAAAATTTAACAGATATTTTCTCAAACTAAAATATCTTTTTCCTTCACAGAAGTGGCACAATCCCCACAAATTTACTGAGTATTTACTATGTGTCAGGCACTGAACGAGGCCTTATCAGAACTGTCTCTAATCTTCAGTACAATCAGCAAAGAAGAAATTATTGGTATTTTATGAATAAATAAATAGGCTCCAGGAGATTAAGTAAATTATTCAAGGTTGCACACAACCAGTGAATGGTAAAAGTGGAATCTGAATCCAGAGTAGTCTAATTCTAAAGCCTGCTCACTCCACTACGAAATTGCCAACTGTATGTTCAAAAGGCAGTCAAAAAGAGAGAGAGAGGGAGAAAGAGAGTTTAAGGTTACATTTTCCCCATCCTAACTCAAACTAAAACATCAGGATGGATGATCTAAAATCACTGAT
>NW_022591178.1:2379-7776 GCF_004348235.1 Phoca vitulina
TATCCTCACAAGAGAATCTAATGTGTTTGGTGTTCGAAAATATAGTACTTGTTGTAACACCATTTAAAGTCTATTGCAAATAAAATAAAAACCCAATATAAACATCCCAAATCTTCAGACAAAAGCTCTGTAACAAATGCTCTCCTTTCATGAAATGTACTAAGCCTACAGAGTCAGATTAAATCAAGCCTGAACAGAACTTCTCTACTGTCAATAGGATATTAGTTCTTTTTTAACATTTGCAAAAGTACAAAAGGCTAAAGCGACAGACATATTTAACATAAGCTCCTCTAAACTTAACTCGGAATGTTTCACTTAAAAGCCTGAGGTAGGGCGCCTGGGTGGCTTGGTCGTTGGGCGTCTGCCTTCGGCTCAGGTCATGATCCTGGGGTCCTGGGATCGAGCCCCGCGTCGGGCTCCCTGCTCCGCGGGAAGCCTGCTTCTCCCTCCCACTCCCCCTGCTTGTGTTCCCTCTCGTGCTGTGTCTCTCTCTGTCAAATAAATAAAATCTTTAAAAAAAAAAAAAAAAAAGCCTAAGGTAACACAACATGTCAAATATTTATTTATTTGTTTTGTGCATTTGAACACTGACTCCAGAAACCTTTCATGTTACAAGGCTGATGTTTGGAATTTTTTTTCTTTCTACATGCTGAGACTATAATTTACTTGAAGAATGTATTTTATGCATGAGGAGTTTGGATAAATATGCCATATTTTATATACATTTAAAATAATGTCAGGATGAAGAAACTAAATTGTTTTTCAACACCACTAGAGAGACAAAGAGATTGTGTGTGTGCATGCATTGCCTCAAAAGACTTGTGACAGATAAGGAAAAACATTAGAAAACCTGAATAATTGGAAGACTTCTTGGTCATCTCTCTGGATTTGAATTCCAGCTCTACATTTGATAGGAGTGCCTCATTTTTGTTGATTCAGTTTCCTCATCTGTAAAACAGGGCTACAAATAACATTTCTGAAAGCTCTTTTGAGGAAAATAATGTACATAAAATGTTTAACATAGTCCCTGGCACATAGCAGGGGCTCAGTAAATGTTAGCTACTGCAGCTACCACTGTACTGATTATCTTTTTAAAGGACAGATCAAATTTTCACAAAACATCTTCCTCTTTTGAAATCTGATGGTGTTCAAATGTCTATTCTCTCATTTGGCACCTAACATATAAACCATTTACTTTCTGCTAGGACATATCTGCAACAATCACCAATTACCTCATGCTCCCCACGTATGCTGAAATCACAGAAATCCTTGTGCTCTAACCAGTGAATGACCATATTAAGTGATGCCATAAGATTGGATTTAATAATGGATTTGGGTAAGGTAACAATTGCAATAATAAGAGTTAACATTTACTGACTACTACATACAAGGTATTGTTCTAACAACTCATTCAATCCTAGCAATAATCCTAATCCCATTTTAACAAAGCAAAGAAATGAGGCAAAAGAAAGATAATCGGTCCAACATCACACAAAGTGGTATCCAAATCCAAGCAACAGACTCCAATTCCTGAGTAGGATCCTAGTCTCTCAGGTGAGACCAGACCATTATAAAAAGACTTATAAATACCTGAGTTTAGACTTTACTCTGAGGGCAAAAAAATTCACTGAATGGCTTTAAACTGGAAGCACAGGATCAGAATACTCTCTGGTTATAGTTTGGAAATGAACTGGACAGGTGAGACAAGAGACGCGTGGAAACCTATAAGAAGGCAGTTGTGGTACGAAGGCAAAGGAAGCCTTGATCAAGGAGGAGAGCAGCAACAGTGGGCATGGAGAGAGTCTCAGGGATTCGACATTTATTAAAGAGGCAAATAGATAATTCTTGGTGACTGACGATATCGTAGTAATTGAAAAGGAGAAGTTTGGGATGGTGGCCAAATTTCCAACTGGGGCCAACGGAGTAGGTGGCATTTCCGTTTATTGCAATCAACACTTGATGAAAAACAGAGTTTAGGGTAGAAGAGGTTAGGGGAGGGGTTGAGACAGTGACAATATGTTCAATTTGGGAAAAATTTATTTTGAGGGGCAGCGAGATAACTAAGCAAGCAGTTCAGGAGAGATCTGAGACACAGATATAGATTAGGGGGTCGTCGGTATATACATGGTAACTGAACCCAGAAAAATGTGTAAGAGTACCCACAGAGAGTATGAAGAGTAAGAAAAGGTGAGGTCCTAGAAAAGAATATTGAATACAAGAACACTTAAGGATGGTAGAAGTAAGAGAGGGACAAAAAGAGGATGGAGGAGTGACTAGACAGAGAGGAAAAACATGATTTCAGGGAAACTAAGGAGAATGTTTTAAGGGATGACACATGGACAACAATGTTGTAACCAGTTGAGAGACCTGATAAGAACATAAACGTGCCTGGGAGATTTAGTTACAGGGTGTCTTTGATGATCTCAGCGAAATGAATCTCAGAAGCATAGTATGTGGAAATCAGATTACAGCGGCACAGAAGAAGGCCAAACAGCAAGTATGGGCAAATGATTTGAGAAATTTGGCTATACAAAGGAAGAAAGAAATAAGGTACTAACTGGAAGAATCAAGGGGCAAGAAAGGGTTCTTTTCCTCTCCTTGTCCCTCCCTTTCTTTTTAACAGGTAAACACTGTTCTAAGCATTCCAACTTTAGTCTAAGTCTTTCCTGATACTATCAACTCTATCTGCATTACTGTCCTCATCACCAACCTCTTAACCTCCTGTGTTTAAATTCCACTAATCTTTCAAGGCCTGGATAAGATGCTACCTGTTAGTGAAACATTCACTACACTTACTAACTGAAACTAATCACAGTACCCTTCCTGTTTGTTGCACTTTGTTTATGACACGGGTAGGATACTGTACACGCTATAGTAAAGTAATTGATGTACAAATGTCTTTGTCCATTTGAGCTGCTTCAACAAAATGCCATAGTCTTAGTAGCTTATAAACAATAGAAACTTACTGCTCATAGTTCTAGAGGCTAAGAAGTCCAAGATCAAGGCACCAGTGTCTGGTAAGATTCAGTGTGTGGTGAGAACCAGTTTTCTGGTGTGTGGGATGGCACTTTCTTGCAGTGTCTTCACATGGCAAAAGGACCAAAGTATCTCTCTTGGGCCTGTTTTATAAGGACACTGATCCCATTCATGAGGGTTCCACCTGCATAGCCTAATCACCACCAAAAGGCCCCTCCTTCTATACCATCACCTGGAAGGTTAGAATTTTAATGTATGAATCTGAAGGGGGACACAAACATCCAGACCATGGCAACAAGTATCATCTCTGCTGGCAAACCGTGAATCTTTTTTAACTACCAAAGTGCTGCACATAGAAATATTCAATAAATATTTCTTGAATGAACAAAACTCAACCATCAATAATATATGTTGTTATTACTTCAGCAGATGATGGGGGCAAGGGAGGAAGAGAGGAATACAACAGATCTGAGAACACATCACCAATCCAAACTCCCACCACCTGGTCTGTGATGATAAGGGGAGCCGGAGGCATTGTGAACTTAGGAAAAAAAAAACCTCTCACGTCCTATTTTCTACAGGGACACTGTAGTGTAGCGCAGAGCTTCCCAATGGGTGGGCCTGCCACAAATAACTGACCAGTATCACTAGGTACTAAATCCTTCTTTACTCTGACTTGACTCAGTGGGATCCAGGGAGAGACCTCTAGGTTATTGATCATCTCCAGGTCAGTTGCCTCCAGTTGTAAGCAGCCTAGCCGTTTCCCCCACCATGCTGTAAACACACGCACATTTTCTAGGTATGACATGATGTGGAAAAGACTGGAAGTACTGGTGTGGTCAGATAGGTAAGAAAATGAGAACAGGCTCTGAGATTAAAGAGATCTTAAAGCAAACCTCATCTCTGTTTATTTCTAGTTCTATAATCCTTGGCAAGTTACTTGGCCTCTCAAAGCCTCAGTTCCCTCACGTGGAATATGGAGAAGATAATAGTACCTACCCTAGTGTATAGTGGGTACTAGGAAGGATTAACCCAATACTGTTTAAACACAATGCCTGACACATAATAAGCATTCAGTAAATACTAGTTAGCTATAATTATTTCATCTTTCATCAGAGTGTCACCATCCACAGCCCTCTCCAACTGCCAAAGAGGGGCAAAATGGCTCAGATGCTCTGGCGGACACTGACTAGTAGGGTGGATTTTTTAAGTCACGGGAACTTTGTATACTATTTACATGTAAAGTTCCTATTAATATATGACTCCTTCAAAGCTGATAAATATCTGTTCCTCAGATTCACAATATTTGTCTCTTTCACTAGTGTGTTGATAGCCCTTGCCATAAACATTTAAAATTTCTTCCACTCATGTTGCAGGCCAAGAAATCAGACTTTCTGCACTATTTCCTATATGAGAATATAGAAGGTTCTACTTAGGGTACATTAGTCACACGCCACAAAACTGGGCACTGAAATAAGGCATGCTGTGCCCAAAGTGTGACCTGTATAATGACCCCCACCTTGTAGATGACCACTCACAGGGTAGACTTCACTGACAGGTGGAAAAAAAAGAAAAGAAAAAGAAGGGAAATTATGCTGAAAAGAAGAGATAGGCTGAATTTAAACAAAAAGTTCACAGCCAATAAAAAAAGAGGGGGAGGGCCCCTGGGTGGTTCAGTTGGTTAAGTGTCTACCTTGGGCTCACTCAGGTCATGATCCCAGGGTGCTGGGATCCCTGCTCAGCAGGGGAAGGGGTCTTCTTCTCCCTCTACCCCTCCCTCTGCTCATGTTCTCTCTCTCGCACTCTCTCTCAAATAAATAAATAAAATCTTAAAAAAAAAAGTTCAACAGCCAAGAGAGGGAATCTAGTCAGATTTGCAGGGTTAGAAATGGGGCAGGAGGTCAAGATCTAAATATTATTAACCCATAAAAACAGTTAAACCCAAAGGAATTATGATTTGGAAAGAATAGTTTTAGACAAGACAGAACATTTTACAAGGTGGGTGTGATCAGTTTTAGACATGACAGAACATTTTACAAGGTGGGTGTGATCAGCCTAATATCCATTTAATTCATTTCTGGAGAGGAAACATTTGGTTCTTGAAGAGAGATGAAGCAGAGCAGAATTAGAACTAAATTCAGTAAGCTAAAAGATGAGACTTGTGAGATGTTCTATACACACAATAAAATTCTAGCCACTCTCTTTTATGACAACAGCTGTTAGTAACATTCCAATTTCTGCTTTACGTCAAAGTTTCATATTTCAATTGTAGCTTATTATTATTGTAGCCAATTTGATCTGAAAACCAAGAATGTAAAACCTGTCTTCTACAACCTAGTTTCAGACTTATGAAATTTCAAGTAGTTCAGAGCTCTAAAAAATAACAATCTCTTTTTATAAATCTCTTTGGAAATCTAGTCA
>NW_022591179.1:0-7776 GCF_004348235.1 Phoca vitulina
TGTTTTTGATTTCTCAATGCTCAAAATTTTAGGATTTTTTTTTTAAGAAGTCTCCACGCCCAGCCTGGAGCTCAATGTGGGGCTCCAACTCATGAGTTCAAGACCTGAGCTGAGATCAAATCAGATGCTTAAACAACTGAGCAACCCAGGTGCCGCAAAGTTCTAAATATCAAGTTTTTAATGTATAAATTTCTATAGATGATTGTCTCCCAAAGCTATTCCTGCTATGATGTTGACTGCTTGCTTTGTATATAAAAATGGACTCTAGAATTGGACTCTGGTTCAAAATATAGCTTAGAAGGCGGAGCAAGATGGCGGAGGAGTAGGAGACCTGGATTTCGTCTCCTCTCAGGAATTCAGCTGGATAGGGATCAAACCATTCTGAACACCTACAAACTCAACAGGAGATCGAAGAAAAGAATAGCAACAACTCTCTGAACAGAAAAGCGACCACTTTCTGGAAGGTAGGACGTGCGGAGAAGTAAATCTGAGGCAATATTCGGGAGGATAGACGGCGGGGGAGGGGCCTCCCTCGGCCGCTTCTGGCAAGTGATAGAACGGCAGAGCACAAAATCGGAACTTTTAGAAGTCGGCTCCGCTGAGGGATGTCACTCTGGTGGCTAAGCGGGGGGTGGAACCCTCGTGGGACAGTGTGGTCTCAGGACCCTCAGGGTCACAGAAAGACCGGGGGTGCCTGAGTGCGGCAGAGCTCCCAGGTATCGGAGCAGGGAAGCTGGCTGCAGAGACGGAGCCCAGGCGCGGGCTCTCAGCTCGGGGTTGCCATAAACCGTGATCCGCGGCACAGTCGGGCCACTGCTCCTCCAGCAGGGACCCAACAAGCGGCAGATCCGGGGAGACTCCCCTTCCTCCCCGGGAGGAGTGGCGCGGGAGCACACCGCAGGGATCTGCTGGGTTTGGAGACTCCACCCTGGGGTCGGGTGCCAGAGATAGAAATGCTGGGTCACAGGCCGGGTGAGCACGGGGTGCAGCCGGAGATGAGGAGAGGGGAGTGACTGACTGCTTTTCTCTGGGGGTGCACTGAGGAGAAGGACCCCGAGTTCTCGGCTCCTCCGGGGCGGAGACTGGGAGGCCGCCATTTTCACTCTCCGCCTCCAAAGCTGTACGGAAAGCTTGAAGGGAACAAAAGCTCCCGAGAGCAAACCCAAGCAGATTACTTAGCCCGGAACGGGCAAGGGCGGGGCAATTCTGCCTCCGGCAAAGACATTTGGGAACCACGGCAACAGGCCCCTCCCCCAGAAGATCAGCGAGAACAGCCAGCCAAGACCAAGTTTACTGATCAATGAGAACGACAGAACTCCAGTGCTAGGGGAATACTGCACATATAATCCATGGCTTTTTTACCATGATTCTTTAGTCTTTCAAAGTTAATTTTTTTTAACTCTTTTTTTTTAATTTTTCTTTTTCCCTTTTTCAACCAACATCTTATCAATCCCTTTTTTAAAAAACATTTTTATTTTTCATTTTTAGAGTCATATTCTATCCCTTCACAGTAGTTACCCTTATTTTTGGTGCATATATATATATATTTATATATATATGTTGTTCTCTCTTTAAAATTTTGAGATACAGTTTCTTCTAACAGATCAAAATATACCCTAAATCTCTAGTACATGGCTTTGCTCTAGTCTCCTGTCTGACATTCTCTCCCTTGTTTTTTCTTTTTTTTTTAAACTTCTTCTTTCTTTTTTCAAACAACTTCTTAGCTTATCAATTCCTTTTATATAATTTTTTATAATTTTCATCTTTACAGTCATATTCTATCCCTTCATTGTATCAACCCTTATTTTTGTACATATATAAGTTTTTCTTTCTTTAAAATTTTGGGAAGCACATTCTTCTAACAGACCAACATACACCCAAAATCTGATGTGTGGCACTGATCTATGCACCAGCCTGATCATATTTGATCATATTCTGTTTTTTTTGTTTTGATCTGTTTTTGTTTGTTTTTATCTTTTTCTTTTTTCTTTTTTCTTTCTTTCCCTTTCTTCTCCCCTGGTTTCACATCTTTTCTCATTTGTTTAGAGTATATTTTCTGGGGATGTTGTTACCCTGTTAGCATTTTGTTCTCTCATTCATCTATTCTCCTCTGGACAAAATGACAAGGCGGAAAAAATCACCTCAACAAAAAGAACAAGAGGTAGTACCGACTGCCAGGGACCTACTTAATATGGACATTAGTATGATGTTGGACCTAGAGTTCAGAGTCATGATTTTAAAGATACTAGCTGGGCTTGAAAAAAGCATGGAAGTTATTAGAGAAACCCTTTCTGGAGAAATAAAAGAACTAAAATCTAACCAAGTTGAAATCAAAAAGGCTACTAATGAGGTGCAATAAAAAATGGGTGTGCTAACTGCTAGGATAAATGAGGCAGAAGAAAGAATCAGTGAGATAGAAGACCAAATGATGGAAAATAAAGAAGCTGAGAAAAAGAGAGATGAACAACTACTGGATCATGAGGGCAGAATTCGAGAGATAAACGATACCATAAGACGAAACAACATTAGAATAATTGGGATCCCAGAAGAAGAAGAAAGAGAGAGGGGGGCAGAAGGTATAATGGAGCAAATTATAGCAGAGAACTTCCCTAATCTGGGGAAGGAAACAGGCATCAAAATCCAGGAGGCACAGAGAACCCCTCTCAAAATCAATAAAAATAGGTCAACACCCCGACATCTAATAGTAAAACTTACGAGTCTCAGAGACAAAGAGAAAATCCTGAAAGCAGCTCGGGAGAAGAGATCTGTAACCTACAATGGTAGAAACATTAGATTGGCAACAGACCTATCCACAGAGACCTGGCAGGCCGGAAAGGACTGGCAGGATATATTCAGAGCACTAAATGAGAAAAATATGCAGCCAAGAATACTATATCCAGCTAGGCTGTCATTGAAAATTGAAGGAGAGATAAAAAGCTGCCAGGACAAACGAAAACTAAAGGAATTTGCAAACATGAAACCAGCCCTACAAGAAATATTGATAGGGGTCCTCTAAGCAAAGAGAGAACCTAAAAGTAACATAGACCGGAAAGGAACACAGACAATATACAGTAACAGTCACCTTACAGGCAATACAATGGCACTAAATTCATATCTTTCAATAGTTACCCTGAGTGTAAATGGGCTAAATGTCCCAATCAAAAGACACAGGCTATCAGATTGGAATAAAAAACAAGACCCATCAATATGCTGTCTGCAAGAGACTCATTTTAGACCCAAAGACACCCGCAGATTGAAAGTGAGGGGGTGGAAAACCATTTACCATGCTAATGGACACCAAAAGAAAGCTGGGGTGGCAATCCTTATATCAGACAAATTAGATTTCAAACCAAAGACTGTAATAAGAGATGAGGAGGGACACTATATCCTACTTAAAGGGTCTATCCAACAAGAAGATCTAACAATTGTAAAGATCTATGCCCCTAACGTGGGAGCAGCCAATTATATAAGGCAATTAATAACAAAAGCAAAGAAACACATCGAAAACAATACAATAATAGTGGGGGACTTTAACACCCCCGTCACTGAAATGGACAGATCATCTAAGCAAAAGATCAACAAGGAAATAAAAACTTCAAATGACACACTGGACCAAATGGACTTCACAGACATATTCAGAACATTCCATCCCAAAGCAACGGAATACACATTTTTATCTAGTGCCCATGGAACATTCTCCAGAATAGATCCCAACCTAGGTCACAAATCAGGTCTCAACCGGTACCAAAAGATTAGGATCATTCCCTGCCTATTTTCAGACCACAGTGCTTTGAAACTAGAACTCAATCACAAGAGGAAAGTCAGAAAGAACTCAAATACATGGAGGCTAAAGAGCATCCTACTGAAGAATGAATGGGTCAACCAGGAAATTAAAAAAGAATTTAAAAAATTCATGGAAACCAATGAAAATGAAAACACAACTATTCAAAATCTTTGGGATACAGCAAAGGCAGTCCTAAGAGGAAAGTATATAGCAATACAAGCCTTTCTCAAGAAACAAGAAAGGTCTCAAATACACAACCTAACCCTACACCTAAAGGAGCTGGAGAAAAAACAGCACATAGAGCCTAAATCCAGCAGGAGAAGAGAAATAATAAAGATCAGAGCAGAAATCAATGAAATAGAAACCAAAAGAACAGTAGAACAGATCAACGAAACTAGGAGCTGGTTCTTTGAAAGAATTAACAAGATTGATAAGCCCCTGGCCAGACTTATCAAAAAGAAAAGAGAAAGGAACCCAAATCAACAAAATCATGAATGAAAGAGGAGAGATCACAACGAACACCAAAGAAATACAAACAATTATAAGAACATATTCTGAGCAACCCTATGCCAGCAAATTAGATAACCTGGAAGAAATGGATGCATTCCTAGAGATGTATCAACTACCAAAACTGAACCAGGAAGAAATAGAAAACCTGAACAGACCTATAACCACTAAGGAAATTGAAGCAGTCATCAAAAATCTCCCAAAACACAAAAGCCCAGGGCCAGATGGCTTCCCAGGGGAATTCTACCAAACATTGAAAGAAGAATTAATACCTATTCTTCTGAAACTGTTCCAAAAAATAGAAATGGAAGTAAAACTTCCAAACTCGTTTTATGAGGCCACCATTACCTTGATCCCAAAACCAAAGACCCCATCAAAAAGGAGAATTACAGACCAATATCCTTGATGAACATGGATGCAAAAATTCTCACCAAAATACTAGCCAATAGGATCCAACAGTACATTAAAAGGATCATTCACCACGACCAAGTGGGATTTATCCCTGGGCTGCAAGGTTGGTTCAACATCCGTAAATCAATCAACATGATACAATACATTAACAAAAGAAAGAACAAGAATCACATGATCCTCTCAATAGATGCAGAAAAAGCACTTGACAAAGTACAGCATCCTTTCTGGATCAAAACTCTTCAGAGTATAGGGATAGAGGGTACATACCTCAATATCATAAAAGCCATCTATGAAAAACCTACAGCGAATATCATTCTCAATAGGGAAAAACTGAGAGCTTTGCCCCTAAGGTCAGGAACATGGCAGGGATGTCCACTATCACCAATGCTATTCAACATAGTACTAGAAGTTCTAGCCACAGCAATCAGACAACAAAAAAAAAATCAAAGGCATCCAAATCGGCAAAGAAGAAGTCAAACTCTCACTCTTTGCAGATGATATGATACTTTATGTGGAAAACCCAAAAGACTCCACCCCAAAACTGCTAGAACTCATACAGGAATTCAGTAAAGTGGCAGGATATAAAATCAATGCACAGAAGTCAGTGGCATTCCTATACACCAGCAACAAGACAGAAGAAAGAGAAATTAAGGAGTCAATCCCATTTACAGTTGCACCCAAAACCATAAGATACCTAGGAATAAATCTAACCAAAGAGGCAAAGGATCTGTACTCAGGAAAATATAAAATATTCATGAAAGAAATTGAGGAAGACACAAAGAAATGGAAAAACGTTCCATGCGCATGGATTGGAAGAACAAATATTGTGAAGATGTCAATGCTACCTAGAGCAATCTACACATTCAAAGCAATCCCCATCCAAATACCATCCACTTTTTTCAAAGAAATGGAACAAATAATCTTAAAATTTGTATGGAACCAGAAAAGACCCCGCATAGCCAGAGGAATGTTGAAAAAGAAAAGCAAAGCTGGCGGCATCACAATTCCGGACTTCCAGCTCTATTACAAAGCTGTCATCATCAAGACAGTATGGTACTGGCACAAAAACAGACACATAGATCAATGGAACAGAATAGAGAGCCCAGAAATGGACCCTCAACTCTATGGTCAACTCATCTTTGACAAAGCAGGAAAGAATGTCCAATGGAAGAAAGACAGTCTCTTCAACAAATGGTGTTGGGAAAATTGGACAGCCACATGCAGAGGAATGAAACTGGACCATTTCCTTACACCACACACAAAAATAGACTCCAAATAGTTGAAAGACCTCAATGTGAGATAGGAGTCCATTAAAATCCTAAAGGAGAACACAGGCAGCAACCTCTTCGACCTCAGCCATAGCAACTTCTTCCTAGAAACATCGCCAAAGGCAAGGTATGAGGGCAAAAATGAACTATTGGGCCTTCATCAAGATCAAAAGCTTTTGCACAGCAAAAGAAACAGTCAACAAAACCAAAAGACAACCGACAGAATGGGAGAAGACATTTGCAAATGACATATTAGATAAAGGGCTAGTATCCAAAATCTATAAAGAACTTCTTAAACTCAACACCCAAAGAACAAATAATCCAATCAAGAAATGGGCAGAAGACATGAACAGACATTTTTCCAAAGAAGACATCCAAATGGCCAACAGACACATGAAAAAGTGCTCAACATCACTCAGCATCAGGGAAATCCAAATCAAAACCTCAATGAGATACCACCTCACACCAGTCAGAATGGCTAAAATTAACAAGTCAGGAAATGACAGATGTTGGCGGGGATGTGGAGAAAGGGGAACCCTCCTCCACTGTTGGGGGGAATGCAAGCTGGTGCAACCACTCTGGAAAACAGCATGGAGGTTCCTCAAAAAGTTGAAAATAGAGCTACCATACGATCCAGCAATTGCACTACTGGGTATATACCCCAAAGATACAAAAGTAGGGACCCGAAGGGGTACGTGCACCCCAATGTTTATAGCAGCAATGTCCACAATAGCCAAACTGTGGAAAGAGCCAAGATGTCCATGGACAGATGAATGGATAAAGAAGAGGTGGTATATATATACAATGGAATATTATGCAGCCATCAAAAGGAGAGATCTTGCCAGTTTCAATGACGTGGATGGAACTGGAGGGTGTAATCTGAGCAAAATAAGTCAATCAGAGGAAGACATGTATCATATGACCTCACTGATATGAAGAATTGTTAATCTCAGGAAACAAACTGAGGGTTGCTGGAGTGGGGGGTGGGGTGGGAGGGATGGGGTGGCTGGGTGATAGACATTGGGGAGGGTATGCACTATGATGAGCATTGTGAATTGTGCTGGACTGTTGAATCACAGATCTGTACCTCGGAAACAAAAAATGCAATATATGTTAAAAAAAAAAAAGAAGAAGAAGAAGAAGATAGCAGGAGGGGAAGAATGAAGGGGGGGAATCAGAGTGAGAGATGAACCATGAGAGACGATGGACTCTGAAAAACAAACTGAGGGTTCTAGAGGGGAGGAGGGTGGGAGGATGGGTTAACCTGGTGATGGGTATTAAAGAGGGCATGTTCTGCATGGAGCACTGGGTGTAATGCACAAACAATGAATCATGGAACACTACATCAAAAACTAATGATGTAATGTATGGTGATTAACATAACAATAAAAAATTTAAACAAAAAAAAGATTTTATTCATTTCTTTTATTTGAGAGATAGAGAGAGAGAATAAGTAAAAGGAGAGGGACAAGCAGACTCCACGTTAAGCACAGAGCCTAACACAGGGCTCCTTCCTAGGACTCCGAGATCATGACTTGAGCCAAAACCAAGAGTCCAACGCTCAACTGACTGAGCCACCGAGGCCCCCCTATACTTTACTTTTTAAAAAAGCAAAGAAAGCATTCAAGTGAGACATGGTGAGTGCACGGCCCAGAACCCAGGCTGTGGTGCATTGCAGCAACACTAAAGTCAAAAACACCCCCATGCTCAGTGCTCCACTTGGAGCAAACATCAGGGTGTGTGGCCAGGTGGGGTCCTTGTCTCCAAGTCTCCCTAAAGACATCCTCAGCCAAGCAGGCAGGCAGG
>NW_022591180.1:0-7768 GCF_004348235.1 Phoca vitulina
TTGAAAAAAGAAAGAAGAGGATCTTTTAAAAAAAAAAAGGAGAGAATGTCATCAGGCAGGAGACTAGCACAAAGCCATACACTAGAGATTTAGGGTATATTTTGGTCTGTTAGAAGAGACTGTATCCCAAAATTTTAAAAAGAGAACAACTTATATATACCCGTCTGGAAAACAGCCAGTTGCAGCTCACACATTTCCTCATAATGTTCATTAACTTTTCATAGAGAAAGTGTTTCACACTTAGATCATTTTTGATATATATATACATCAAAAATAAGGTTAACTACTATGAAGGGATAGAATATGACTTAAAAATGAAAAATAAAAAAGATTTTTTAAAAAGGCATTGATAAGATGTTGGTTGAAAAAGGGAAGAAGAAAAATTCAAAAAAAAAAGAAAAAGTTAAGAAAAAAATTAACTTTGAAATTCAGACTGAAGAATCATGGGAAAAAAGCCATGCATTCTATGTGCAGTATTCCCCTAGCCCTGGAGTTCTGCCGTTTTCATTGATGGTAAACTTGGTCTTGGCTGGCTGTTCTTGCTAATCTTCTGGGGGAGGGGCCTGTTGCTGTGGTTCCCAAATGTCTTTGCCTGAGGCAGAATTGCCCCGCCCTTGCCGGGTCCGGGCTAAGTAATCTGCTTGGGTTTACTCTCGGGAGCTTTTGTTCCCTGCAAGCTTTCTGTACAGCTTTGGAGGATGAGAGTGAAAATGGTGGCCTCCCAATCTCTGCCCCGGAGGAGCCGAGAACTCAGGGCCCACTCCTCAGTGAGCCCCCAGAGAAAAGCAGTCAATCACTCCCGTCTCCCCGGTCTCCCGCCGCACTCCATGCTCACCCGGCCTGTGACCGAGTGTTTCTATCTCTGCTGGCACATGACCCCATCTGGAGTCTCCAAACCCAGCAGATCCCTGCAGCACACTAGGGAGTCTCCCCAGATCTGCTGCTTGTTGGGTCCGTGCTGGAGGAGCAGTGGCCCGACTGTGCTGCAGATCACCGTTTATGGCAACCCCGAGCTGAGAGCCCGCTCCTCGGCTCCGTCTCTGCAGCCAGCTTCCCTGCTCTGACACCTGGGAGCTCTGCCACACTCAGGCATCCCCGGTCTTTCTGTGACCCCAAAGGTCCTGAGACCACACTGTCCCAGCGAGGGTTCCACCCCTCGCTTAGCCACTGGAGCGACATCTGTCAGCGGAGCTGACTTCTAGAAGTTCCGATTTTGTGCTCTGCTGCTCTATCATTTGCCGGTAGCGGCCAGCGGAGGCCCCCTCCCCGCCATCTATCTTCCCCAATATCGCCTCGGATTCACTTCTCTGCATGTCCTACCTTCCAGAAAGTGGCTGCTTTTCTGTTCAGAGAGTTGCTGCTATTCTTTTCTTCGGTCTCCTGTTGAGTTCTAGGTGTTCAGAATGGTTTGATCCCTATCTAGCTGAATTCCTGGGTCCAGACGAAATTTAGGTCTCCTACTCCTCCACCATCTTGCTCCTCCTCCTCAATTCATTGTTTTAAAGGTATGTTACACCCCAGAATTTTGTTCAATAATAAGCAGAATAAGGAGTGACACAAGTATGAAAAAGGACCATCCTTTATGAAGTTTATGATAGAAATCACACACTCTTCCTGAGTGGACACGTCCCTGGGTTGATAAAATATTTGTTTTATAAAGCACAATTACTAATGTTTAAATTACAACTCTGAAGTGAAGTTTTCCACAAGTACATGAAAGGTTTCCTGTATTGCATGCTCCTGGCTCCTGGCTAGTACTGTCTTACAACAGGGAAGAAAAGAAAATCCTGTTTTCATATTTTAACTAGAATAATTTAAAGATGGCATGTATTCTTTATTTCCCATTATTCTTTTTTTTAATTCTTTAATTTTTGTTTGTTTGTTTTATTTATTTATTCCTGAGAGTCAGAGAGAGAGATAGAGAGAGGCAGCAGCAGAGGGAGAAGCAGGCTCCCTGCCTAACAGGGAGCCCGATGCGGGACTCGATCCCAGGACTCCGGGATCGTGACCTGAGCCGAAGGCAGACGCTTAACCATCTGAGCCACCCAGGTGTCCCTCCCATTATTCTTTTTACAAAATAGTATCGTTTTTATTTAAAATGTGCCTTCCTCCCCCAACATATTAGATTTCTATTTATTTAGACTTAGTTTAATGCATCCAGTAATACTAGCATAATGAATGTTTGGATTCAAACTCAAGATGAATCTTAGCTTCCTCATTATTAAAAATGTGTAGCTTTTTTCTGCCTATGTTATCCCAATACAATAAAGATTTTTATAATTAAAAGATGGCTATGGTGTTTGTCACAAATTTTCAGTTATTAGAAAAACTAAGAGAATCGAAGGTGAAATTTTTTATCATTTAGATAATAAAATAAAAAGTATCATATTAATTATATAGGGTACTATATAATTACTGTTATAAAGTAGTGTTAGTATTCCACAGCTGCAGGTCTGAGTATTGGGTTATATAAGAGCTGAGTGAACATCTGAGTATATGTGTACCCGTCTGGAAAACAGCCAGTTGCAGCTCACACATTTCCTCATAATGTTCATTAACTTTTCATAGAGAAAGTGTTTCACACTTAGATCAGCTCTTTTAGAAGGAGGAAATTTAGAGCTAGAACAAATAGTATTTAATTCTCATTTTATAGACCAACTGTGAGAAACCCAGCCAGAAGCCAAGATTTTCAGTCCTACACATCTGGTCATGATGATTTTGGAATCTTTACACACTGATGATATGTCTTTGTTATGACTTTAGAATATATTCTGGCCAACTCATTAGGCAGGTATGGAAACAAATCCTGAATGAGTCAGACCGAGTTCCTATCATGCATGAAGAATACTGGACTCTTTTCATTGTGAAAGAGAAAAACAATTCTGTGGATGGTTTCATGGAGCCATTTTGCCATATTGTACATAAATGGAGTATGTTACTCCTCAGTGTTTTCCCCTCTTCTACTCTTTTTCAAAAAAAAAGAAAAAGGAAATGTACTTCCTTTCATTTATATGCTACTTTTCCTTATTTTTAGACCAAAGTTTGATAAGGATCTGAAGGCTTTAAAATAATTCATATGCATCATTTATAAAATATTTAAATATTCTCTTAAAGACACATTTAACCTAATCAGCTGTCATTTTGATATAAAATTTAAAGAAAATGAAAGACATGTTCGTTTAAAAATAGTCTTTAGGGGGCTTGTATGTTATGCCAAATAATATAGTAATAAGTTATCTCTGAGATAAAAACAGGAATACAGGGTATTTTGATGTTCATTTCATCCCCTGAATCATAGCTTATTATTAAACACTATGCAAAAAATATCAGTGATCATTAAATGCATGGGGAGGATTCATTTCTCATTAAGCATCTTCCCAGTTTACTGAGTGTTCTTGAGGTACTGAGAAAATCAGTTAAGATCTTTTCATATGCATTTAATGAAGAATAGTATCCTGAACTATCTATTGAATATATGGACTTATATCTAAAAGACTTTATTGAAAACCTTTCTTTTTTAAACAAAGATTGAATCTCTTCCATGACTCAGTAATGAAAAAGGAAATATTTATTTTGAGGATAAGCCAATTTATATATTATTGGAAATAACACAGACCACCCAGGCCTGAAGCCTACTGTTTATAGTTAAGGATCTTAAATCTACATATGCTCTTGATGAGCAAGAGCTATCTTTATTCCAGGTAAAAAGTTTTATGTCTACAAAGGGTAATAATTTCATGTTTCTCCCCACCACCCTTGGCTAGTAAAATTCTGTCAAGGAGATTATTTCATTTCCACAGGGGAAAAGATTTTTTTGGACCTCAGCAATGATTAACATTTCCAAATTTCATCTGCCAAAGGGCTAATGTTTAATATTGTTGGAAAACACTAGAGTTATATTTGCCTTCTAAACCAGTTTCTTGTATAAATACGAGTGTGTGTATGTATGTATGACTGCATAAACAAAGACACAAAATGTAGCTGACTTGTTTTTAGTGCAAAATTTATACCTTGATTTGAAGCTTCATTCTCCTCTACTCAGCCATCAAATCTTAGAATTCTTCAAAGACTGGTTCTAAACTCTCTTCTTATCTCTCTCTGAATTCTCACTATAAATAGCTATCTCATGTTCATAGCTTTAACTGCTGTCTAATGGTAGGAGGGAAGGAAAAGAAAATGGTGCAAAGCAGAAACTGTCAGGCATGAATGTCTTCCACTTTTCATTGAAAAGTCATGTCTGTGAACCTCTGTGTTTCTCAGTAAAGTAGAAGGTAGGGTCAGAATTTGGAGGATTTGAAATACTTGTTTTGTATAGATCAGAGAAAAAATGATAGGATTGCTGGGCCATATTCAGGATCTGTTGAGCATGGTGATTATATTTTGCTTTGTGGTTTTCCCTAGCAGCACATACCAGCTTCATTATATTTACGGAGAAAGTAGTTAGTTTCACGATGGTTGCAGTTTTGCCAATGGAGGCGATGCAAAGACTGAATGGGAAAGGAGTTTAGAGTAATAGAATGTTTCCTAGGATCATGGAATTTAAACTAGATTAGGAGGATAGTGAAGAAGAAAGCATTGATAGGTGGGAAGCACTACGCAGCTAATGAATTGGAAGTCTCTTAAGAGACGGATCTTCATGGTGAGAGTAGTTCATCAAGACAATTGGAAGTAATAAGATGGACTGCTTGAATAAACGATTCAAGAACAGTTAGGATGGCAAGATTATGATAATTGTGGAAGTAAATGGCTGAGCTGACGTGGAGTTACTTAATGGAATCGAGAAGGCCAGAGGACTACATGGATCACACATGTGGATACGGAAGTCACTCAGAATAATGGAAAGATTTGGAATGCAGAGAAGACTGAGTTAAGTTCCAAAGCCTTTGATGAATATGGAAGAATGACAAGAGATTAGTAGATACAACAGTGATGCAGAGGCAGAGGGGGTGGTATGACTGAATGGCATGAGCCTCAAGTGATCAGGGTCTTTACTAAAGAATCAGAGATAAATGGTGTAAAGCTAGAAATAGAGAACAAGGAAGAATGTGATTAGTAAACAAATAGCCTTCATCTGAGATGGCTACAGGGCATATATGTCTCTAAGGAACAGCTACTTTTCACTGGAGGAGGCAAAAAAACAAAAATACACATACACACCGAACCTTTTCAAGATGGAGTTAATATTATAGGACAAAACACAGGTAGTCGGTACTCAGTGAAAGGTGATTTAGTAATAAAGTTGAAACACCAATATTACGTGCTTACTCCTTTTGGTTTTCATGTGTATTGGTGTTTGGAATGGAGTATGCCTATACAGATGGACTTTAATAATCTCACCATTAAAGAGATGAGGTCAAGAGTACTAGGATGGGTAAGAGAAATTATCAGAACGATGGGTGATGTCAGTGCAAAATTTATAAATCAAATGAAACATCTACTGTTTAAGGACTGTAGTATTCTATTTGTAAATGTGGTAAACTGATTATGCACCTGTTGGAATTAAATTTTCCTCAGTGTCTCATGCTGTTTAAAGAAAATGCTTCTAGGTTTAATATTCTTTGAGTTAATGATCATATGATCATGCTTATAAATTACCAAGATACAATAAAAATTGCTTTTTCTTTAATGATTCATTTAACCTACTAAGTGGTAAAATTAAAAAATTGTTTTCTCATTGAATGATGTCATTATCCTTTCTTGGAAATACTTTTTAAAAATTTCCCAGTGAAATAAATCTTCTCTTACTAAGCAGATATATTTGGCTGCACCCATCTTCCAGTGTTGGACTTGGTATATGTTTGAGAAAATCTCCTTGTGTTGAGCAATTTCCTCAAATCCATTTAGTATTGAAATATAAATTTATAATCAAGGCTATTTGTTGTTATTAAAAGTATCTACAGAGGTAATCATGTAGCTAACATAGATATAACACTTATATTGTGCCAAGTGTTGTTAAAGTACTTTACATGTATTAATTGATACTCAAAACAATCCTATGGGGGTAGTCCCATTATTATCATCATCCCACTTTTACAGATGGGTAAACTGAGGTACAGAGAGGATAAACTAACCTGTTGGTAAGTGGCAGAGCCAGGACTTGGACCCAGCTGTTTGAATCCAGTCTGTGATATTAACCATTATGCTAAATCACTTTATGTGATATCGGGAAGAATATGGCCCATGAAAAAATAAAACTTTTACATTTTCTTTCTTATTTTTTAGTCCCTGTGGATTACTTAAGATTCAGTGTTTAAGACTGAAGAACCCAAAATACAGTGGCTTAAACTTTGTGAGAGAAGTTTATTTCTTACATAAAAGAGGACACGGGGTGGGCAGTGCAGGGCTGATATGGCAACGCCATAGTCATTGTGTCTGGACCCACTATCTGTTTCACCAGCCTTGTGAGTGTATTTCATTCCTGAGATCACTTCCTATACTAAGATGGCAGCTGGAACTCCAGCCACTGTGTCTGTCTTACAGGCCAGAAGGGAGATGAATAGTGAAAAAAGAAAAAAATGGACCACTTCTATCAGATTCAGCTTTCTTTAAACAAAGCCCCACTAATACTTTTGCTCTCATTTCATTATTTAGAATTCAGTCATATGGCCATACAGGCTGGGAATTGTGGTCTTTTGTTCTGGATAACAGCATAACTAGACAATGATTTCTGTTACTTAGAAAGGGAGAATGGATATTGGGTAAGTATCCAGCAGCCTGCGAGACACCATCCTTGGTATCCACATCCTTTCCTACTGGTCTTTTACACTGATTTTATCAGAACATTTTGGACTGAAAATTCATTTTTTTAAAAATATTTATCTATTTGGGAGGGCCAGAGATGGAGGGAAAGGGAGAGAGTGGGAGCATGAGTGGGGGAGGGGCAGAGGGAAAGGGAGAAGCGGACTCTCCACTGAGCTGGGAACCCAATGCTGGAGCTCCATCCCAGGACCCTGGGATCATGACCTGAGCCGAAGGCAGATGCTTAACTGACTGAGCCACCCAGGTGCCCTGGACTGAAAATTTAAATAACAGACACAGGTGAGGAGAAGGATTGAAAAAGAGTAGAATGGGGATTTTGGGGGCACTCATAGCATATGGTGAGAGTAACACAAAAAGCAAATTGTGGCGGGCACAAGTCATAATTGCTGTAGTTTTTCTTTAGAGTAAAACTCTTCCATAAAGTGACTAGTGAAGTCTGATTATATATTCACATAAAATATGTTATTAACAGGTTAATAAAAAGCAGTACTTTTTTTTGTACTGTTATGCTAATCACCATACATTACATCATTAGTTTTTGATGTAGTGTTCCATGATTCATTGTGTGTGGTTAATACCCAGTGCTCCATTCAACACATGCCCTCTTTAATACCCATCACCAGGCTAACCCATCCTACCCCCCTCCCCTCTAGAACCCTCAGTTTGTTTCTCAGAGTCCATTGTCTCTCATGGTTCGTCCGCCCTCCGATTTCCCCCTCTTCATTTTTCCCTTCCTGCTATCTTCTTCTTCTTTTTTTTTTTTTAACATATATTGTGTTATTTGTTTCGGAGGTACAGGTCTGTGATTCAACAGTCTTACACACTTCACAGCACTCACCATAGCACATACCCTCCCCAATGTCTATCACCCAGCCGCCCCATCCCTCCCACCCCCCACCACTCCAGCAACCCTCAGTTTGTTTCCTGAGATTAAGAATTCCTCATATCAGTGAGGTCATACGATACATGTCTTTCTCTGATTGACTTGTTTCACTCAGCATAATACCTT
>NW_022591181.1:0-7765 GCF_004348235.1 Phoca vitulina
GATTTTAGTTCTTTTACTTCTCCAGAAAGGGTTTCTCTAATAACTTCCATGTTTTTTTCAAGCCCAGCTAGTATCTTTAAAGTGATGATTCTGAACTCTAGATCTGACATCGTACTAATGTCCGTATTGAGTAGGTCCCTGGCAGTCGGTACTACCTCTTGTTCTTTTTGTTGAGGTGATTTTTTCCGTCTTGTCATTTTGTGCAGAGGAGAATAGATGAATGAGAGAACAAAATGCTAGCAGGGTAACAACATCCCCAGAAAATATACTCTAAACAAATCAGAAAAGACCTGAAGCAGTGGGAAAAGAAAGGGAAACAGAGAAAAAAGAAAAGGAAAGAAAAAAAGAAAAAAGAAAAAGATAAAGATAAAAACAAACAAAAGCAGAACAAAACAAAACAAAACAAAAACAGAATGTGATCAAATATGATCAGGCTGGATTATAGATCAGTGCCACACACTAGATTTTGGGTGTATTTTGGTCTGTTAAAAGAAAGTCCCTCCCAAAATTTTAAAGAAAGAAAAACTTATATATGTACAAAAATAAGGGTTGATATGATGAAGGGATGGAATGTGACTGTAAAGATGGAAAATAAAAATGTTTTTTTTTTAAAAAAGGGATTGATAAGATGTAGGTTGAAAAAGGGAAAAAGAAAAATTCAAAAAAAAAGAAAAAAGGAAAAAAGAAAAAAAGACAGTTAAAAAAAATAATTAACTTTGAAAGACTAAAGAATCATGGTAAAAAAGCCATGAATTCTATGTGCAGTATTCCCCTAGCGCTGGAGTTCTGCCGTTCTCATTGATCAGTAAACTTGGTCTTGGCTGGCTGTTCTCGCTGATCTTCTGGGGGAGGGGCCTGTTGCCGTGGTTCCCAAATGTCTTTGCCGGAGGCAGAATTGCCCCGCCCTTGCCGGTCTGGGCTAAGTAATCTGCTCGGGTTTGCTCTCGGGAGCTTTTGTTCCCTGCAAGCTTTCCGTACAGCTTTGGAGGCGGAGAGTGAAAATGGCGGCCTCCCAGTCTCTGCCCCGGAGGAGCCGAGAACTCGGGGTCCCGCTCCTCAGCGAGCCCCCAGAGAGAAGCAGTCAGTCACTCCCGTCTCCCCGGTCTCCGCCTGCACTCCGTGCTCACCTGGCCTGAGACCGCGCCTTTCTATCTGGCACCCGACCCCAGGTGGAGTCTCCAAACCCAGCAGATCCCCGCGGTGCGCTCCCGCACCTCTCCTCCCGGGGGAAGAAGGTGAGTCTCCCCGGATCTGCCGCTTGTTGGGTCCCTGCTGGAGGAGCAGTGGCCCGACTGTGCCGCGGATCACGGTTTATGGCAACCCCGAGCTGAGAGCCCGCGCCTGGGCTCCGTCTCTGCAGCCGGCTTCCCCGCTCCGATACCTGGGAGCTCTGCTGCACTCAGGCACCCCCGGTCTTTCTGTGACCCCGAGGGTCCTGAGACCACCCTGTCCCGCGAGGGTTCCACCCCCCACTTCGCCACCAGAGTGACGTCCCTCAGCGGAGCAGACTTCTAAAAGTTCCGAGTTTGTGCTCCCCGGCTCTATCACTTGCCAGAAGCGGCCGACGGAGGCCCCTCCCCCGCCGTCTATCCTCCCGAATATCGCCTCGGATTCACTTCTCCGCACGTCCTACCTTCCAGAAAGTGGTCGCTTTTCTGTTCAGAGAGTTGTTGCTATTCTTTTCTTCGATCTCCTGTTGAGTTTGTAGGTGTTCAGAATGGTTTGATCCCTATCCAGCTGAATTCCTGAGAGGAGACGAAATCCAGGTCTCCTACTCCTCCGCCATCTTGCTCTGCTCTCAATTTAATATTTGGTAAATGAATGACAACACAACAATCCTGCAGTTAGGTACACACACACCACACACACTCTCTTCTACACTCAGACACACACATACACATACATCTCACAAACTCACACTTTCATACACACCTCACAAACTCTCATACTCATATACACTCATACACACTTACATAAAGGACTTATTTTTGCTCTTGATGAGGTTGGTTTATAACCTATTTCGTATTCCTATTACAAAGGTAACACAATTAGAGCTGCTTGAATATGCATTTAGGTGAATTGGCTAACTTTTCTTCCCCCTGGAATCATTTCTAGAAAAGAAAATACTTCTTTATCATACAGGATAATACCTTATTATGCTCGTATTTGTTAGAGACTATTGTCTTCCTAATATGAATGATTATGAGATAGTATGAATATGAAAAATATTCATAGGAATATTAGGACTATTTTAAGAGAAATACAGTTTTAATATTCCAGTAGTTAAAGTAATAGCAAGCAGGCTACTAAGCTGTTCCAAATAAACACTGTGCTAGACCTAGTTGAATGAATAGATAAGGATCATTTATAATTAACACACTGTTGGGTAGTTGTAAATGTGTTTGGAAACAATTTGTTCCCTTAAGTAAATCTGAATGCCTCCCACCTCCTCTTTTGTTTACATTATTAATTTGTTTAATCAATCTATTTTTTTACGTTGGGAAAGTAAACTGTAGAGACGTAGAGAATAGATGAAGTTTTATTTAGATTGTCACAAATTATAAATTACAGGTCTTGATTAATGGCATTCATTTTCTCTTGAAAAAGTGTTCCATAATATAACTACGAGGTGATTTGTTTTGATGGTTACTTTTGGCCTATTCACATTCACACTTCTTTATCCTGAATCCTCCCAAATCATACTTCTTTATCCAAATTCTCATTCAGAAAATGATTGAGCCACAAAAAAGTAGCTTTTGTTTTGTTTGCAAAGGAATATTTGTGGTAGAGATGAGTGATTTTTTTTCTTTTAAAGATTTTTTTTTTTCAGGCATTTTGGGGTTTTGTTTTATTTTTATTTTTTATTTTTTTTGATGTAGTGTTCCATGATTCATTGTTTGCATACAACACCCAGTGCTCCATGCAGAACATGCCCTCTTTAATACCCATCACCAGGCTAACCCATCCTCCCACCCTCCTCCCCTCTAGAACCCTCAGATTGTTTTTCAGAGTCCATAGTCTCTCATGGTTTGTCTCCCCCTCCTATTTCCCCCCCTTCATTCTTCCCCTCCTGCTATCTTCTTTTTTTTTTTTTTAACATATAATGTATTATTTGCTTCAGAGGTACAGATCTGTGATTCAACAGTCTTGCACAATTCACAGCGCTTACCATAGCACATACCCTCCCCAATGTCTATCACCCAGCCACCCCATCCCTCCCACCCCCCACCACTCCAGCAACCCTCAGTTTGTTTCCTGAGATTAAGAATTCCTCATATCAGTGAGGTCATATGATACATGTCTTTCTCTGTTTGACTTATTTCACTCAGCATAACACCCTCCAGTTCCATCCACGTCGTTGCAAATGGCAAGATCTCATTCCTTTTGATGGCTGCATAATATTCCATTGTATATATATACCACTTCTTTATCCATTCATCTGTCGATGGACATCTTGGCTCTTTCCACAGTTTGGCTATTGTGGACATTGCTGCTATAAACATCGGGGTGCACATACCCCTTTGGATCCCTACATTTCTATCTTTGGGGTAAATACCCAGTAGTGCAACTGCTGGATCATATGGTAGCTCTATCTTCAACTTTTTGAAGGACCGCCATACTGTTTTCCAGAGTGGCTGCACCAGCTTGCATTCCCACCAACAGTGTAGGAGGGTTCCCCTTTCTCCGCATCCCCGCCAACATCTGTCATTTCCTGACTTGTTAATTTTAGCCATTCTGACTGGTGTGAGGTGGTATCTCATTGAGGTTTTGATTTGGATTTCCCTGATGGCGAGCGATGTTGAGCACTTTTTCATGTGTCTTTTGGCCGTTTGGATGTCTTCTTTGGAAAAATGTCTGTTCATGTCTTCTGCCCATTTCTTGATTGGATTCTTTGTTCTTTGGGTGTTGAGTTTGATAAGTTCTTTATAGATTTTGGATACTAGTCCTTTATCTGATATGTCATTTGCAAATATCTTCTCCCATTCTGTCAGTTGTCTTTTGGTTTTGTTGACTGTTTCCTTTGCTTTGCAAAAGCTTTTTATCTTGATGAAGTCCCAATAGTTCATTTTTGCCCTTGCTTCCCTTGCCTTTGGCGATGTTTCTGGGAAGAAGTTGCTGCAGCTGAGGTTGAAGAGATTGCTGCCTGTGTTCTCCATTAGGATGTTGATGGACTCCTGTCTCACACTGAGGTCTTTCAACTGTTTTGAATCTATTTTTGTGTGTGCTGTAAGGAAATGGTCCAGTTTCATTCTTCTGCATGTGGCTGTCCAATTTTCCCAACACCATTTGTTGAAGAGACTGTCTTTTTTCCATTGGACATTCTTTCCTGCTTTGTCAAAGATTAGTTGACCATAGAGTTGAGGGTCCATTTCTGGGCTCTCTATTCTGTTCCATTGATCTATGTGTCTGTTTTTGTGCCAGTACCATACTGTCTTGATGATGACAGCTTTGTAGTAGAGCTGGAAGTCTGGAATTGTGATGCCGCCAGCTTTGCTTTTCTTTTTCAACATTCCTCTGGCTATGCGGGGTCTTTTCTGGTTCCATACAAATTTTAGGATTATTTGTTCCATTTCTTTGAAGAAAGTGGATGGTATTTTGATGGGGATTGCATTGAATGTGTAGATTGCTCTAGGTAGCACTGACATCTTCACAATATTTGTTCTTCCAATCCATGAGCATGGAACGTTTTTCCATTTCTTTGTGTCTTCCTCAGTTTCTTTCATGAGTATTTTATAGTTTTCTGAGTACAGATCCTTTGCCTCTTTGGTTAGATTTATTCCTAGGTATCTTATGGTTTTGGGTGCAATTGTAAATGGGATCAACTCCTTAATTTCTCTTTCTTCTGTTTTGTTGTTGGTGTATAGGAATGCCACTGATTTCTGTGGAATGATTTTATGTCCTGCCACTTTACTGAATTCCTGTATGAGTTCTAGCAGTTTTGGGGTGGAGTCTTTGGGATTTTCCACATAGAGTATCATATCATCTGCAAAGAGTGAGAGTTTGACTTCTTCTTTGCCTATTCGGATGCCTTTGATTTCTTTTTGTTGTCTGATTGCTGTGGCTAGGACTTCTAATACTATGTTGAATAGCAGTGGTGATAGTGGACATCCCTGCCATGTTCCTGACCTTAGGCAGAAAGCTCTCAGTTTTTCCCCATTGAGAATGATATTTGCTGTGGGTTTTTCATAGATGGCTTTTATGATATTGAAGTATGTACCCTCTATGCCTATACTCTGAAGAGTTTTGATCCAGAAAGGATGCTGTACTTTGTGAAATGCTTTTTCTGCATCTATTGAGAGGATCATATGGTTCTTGTTCTTTCTTTTATTAATGTATTGTATCACGTTGATTGATTTGCAGATGTTGAACCAACCTTGCAGCCCAGGGATAAATCCCACTTGGTTGTGGTGAATTATCCTTTTTATGTACTGTTGGATCCTATTGGCTAGTATTTTGGTGAGAATTTTTGCATCTGTGTTCATCAAGGATATTTGTCTGTGATTCTCATTTTTGATGGGGTCTTTGTCTGGTTTGGGGATCAAGGTAATGCTGGCCTCATAAAATGAGTTTGGAAGTTTTCCTTCCATTTCTATTTTTTGGAACAGTTTCAGAAGAATAGGTATTAATTCTTCTTGAAATGTTTGGTAGAATTCCCCTGGGAAGCCATCTGGCCCTGGGCTTTTGTGTTTTGGGAGATTTTTGATGACTGCTTCTATTTCCTTAGTGGTTATAGGTCTGTTCAGGTGTTCTATTTCTTCCTGGTTCAGTTTTGGTAGTTGATACATCTCTAGGAATGCATCCATTACTTCCAGGTTATCTAATTTGCTGGCATAGAGTTGCTCATAATATGTTCTTATAATTGTTTGTATTTCTTTGGTGTTGGTTGTGATTTCTCCTCTTTCATTCATGATTTTGTTGATTTGGGTCATTTCTATTTTCTTTTTGATAAGTCTGGCCAGGGGCTTATCAATCTTGTTAATTCTTTCAAAGAACCAGCTCCTAGTTTCGTTGATCTGTTCTACTGTTCTTTTGGTTTCTATTTCATTGATTTCTGCTCTGATCTTTATTATTTCTCTTCTCCTGCTGGGTTTAGGCTTTATTTGCTGTTCTTTCTCCAGCTCCTTTAGGTGTAGGGTTAGGTTGTGTACTTGAGGCCTTTCTTGTTTCTTGAGAAAGGCTTGTATTGCTATATACTTTCCTCTTAGGACTGCCTTTGCTGTATCCCAAAGATTTTGAATAGTTGTGTTTTCATTTTCATTGGTTTCCATGAATTTTTTTAATTCTTCTTTAATTTCCTGGTTGACCCATTCATTCTTCAGTAGGATGCTCTTTAGCCTCCATGTATTTGAGTTCTTTCCGACTTTCCTCTTGTGATTGAGTTCTAGTTTCAAAGCATTGTGGTCTGAAAGTATGCAGGGAATGATCCCAGTCTTTTGGTACCAGTTGCGACCTGATTTGTGACCTAGGATGTGATCTATTCTGGAGAATGTTCCATGGGCACTAGAGAAGAATGTGTGTTCTGTTGCTTTGCGATGGAATGTTCTGAATATGTCTGTGAAGTCCCTTCGGTCCAGTGTGTCATTTAAAGTCTTTATTTCCTTGTTGATCTTTTACTTAGATGATCTGTCTATTTCAGTGAGGGGGGTGTTAAAGTCCCCCACTATTGTATTGTCGTCAATGTGTTTCTTTGATTTTGTTATTAATTGGCTTATATAATTGGCTGCTCCTATGTTAGGGGCATAGATATTTACAATTGTTAGATCTTCTTGTTGGATAGACCCTTTAAGTAGGATATAGTGTCCTTCCTCATCTCTTATTATAGTCTTTGGCTTAAAATCTAATTTGTCTGATATAAGGATTGCCACCCCAGCTTTCTTCTGGTGTCCATTAGCATGGTAAATGGTTTTCCAGCCCCTCACTTTCAATCTGGGGGTGTCTTTGGGTCTAAAATGAGTCTCTTGCAGACAGCATATTGATGGGTCTTGTTTTTTAATCCAATCTGATAGCCTGTGTCTTTTGATTGGGGCATTTAGCCCATTTACATTCAGGGTAACTATTGAAAGATAGGAATTCAGTGCCATTGTATTGCCTGTAAAGTGACTGTTACTGTATATTGTTTGTGTTCCTTTCTGGTCTATGTTGCTTTTAGGCTCTCTCTTTGCTTAGAGGACCCCTTTCAATATTTCTTGTAGGGCTGGTTTCGTGTTTGCAAATTCCTTTAGTTTTTGTTTGTCCTGGAAGGTTTTTATCTCTCCTTCTATTTTCAATGACAGCCTAGCTGGATATAGGATTCTTGGATGCATAGTTTTCTTGTTTAGTGCTTTCAATATATCATGCCAGTCCTTTCTGGCCTGCCAGGTCTCTGTGGATAAGTCTGTTGCCAATCTAATGTTTCTACCATTGTAGTTATATATCTCTTCTCCCGAGCTGCTTTCAGGATTTTCTCTTTGTCTGTGAGACCCGTAAGTTTTACTATTGGATGTCGGGGTGTTGACCTATTTTTATTGATGTTGAGGGGGGTTCTCAGTGCCTCCTGGATTTTGATGCATGTTTCCTTCCCTGAATTAGGGAAGTTCTGTGCTATAATTTTCTCCAATATACCTTCTGCCCCCCTCTCTCTTTCTTCTTCTTCTGGGATCCCAATTATTCTAATGTTGTTTCGTCTTATGGTATCGCTTATCTCTCGAATTCTGCCCTCATGATCCAGTAGTTGTTTATCTCTCTTTTTCTCAGCTTCTTTATTTTCCATCATTTGGTCTTCTAT
>NW_022591182.1:0-7765 GCF_004348235.1 Phoca vitulina
GATTTTAGTTCTTTTACTTCTCCAGAAAGGGTTTCTCTAATAACTTCCATGTTTTTTTCAAGCCCAGCTAGTATCTTTAAAGTGATGATTCTGAACTCTAGATCTGACATCGTACTAATGTCCGTATTGAGTAGGTCCCTGGCAGTCGGTACTACCTCTTGTTCTTTTTGTTGAGGTGATTTTTTCCGTCTTGTCATTTTGTGCAGAGGAGAATAGATGAATGAGAGAACAAAATGCTAGCAGGGTAACAACATCCCCAGAAAATATACTCTAAACAAATCAGAAAAGACCTGAAGCAGTGGGAAAAGAAAGGGAAACAGAGAAAAAAGAAAAGGAAAGAAAAAAAGAAAAAAGAAAAAGATAAAGATAAAAACAAACAAAAGCAGAACAAAACAAAACAAAACAAAAACAGAATGTGATCAAATATGATCAGGCTGGATTATAGATCAGTGCCACACACTAGATTTTGGGTGTATTTTGGTCTGTTAAAAGAAAGTCCCTCCCAAAATTTTAAAGAAAGAAAAACTTATATATGTACAAAAATAAGGGTTGATATGATGAAGGGATGGAATGTGACTGTAAAGATGGAAAATAAAAATGTTTTTTTTTTAAAAAAGGGATTGATAAGATGTAGGTTGAAAAAGGGAAAAAGAAAAATTCAAAAAAAAAGAAAAAAGGAAAAAAGAAAAAAAGACAGTTAAAAAAAATAATTAACTTTGAAAGACTAAAGAATCATGGTAAAAAAGCCATGAATTCTATGTGCAGTATTCCCCTAGCGCTGGAGTTCTGCCGTTCTCATTGATCAGTAAACTTGGTCTTGGCTGGCTGTTCTCGCTGATCTTCTGGGGGAGGGGCCTGTTGCCGTGGTTCCCAAATGTCTTTGCCGGAGGCAGAATTGCCCCGCCCTTGCCGGTCTGGGCTAAGTAATCTGCTCGGGTTTGCTCTCGGGAGCTTTTGTTCCCTGCAAGCTTTCCGTACAGCTTTGGAGGCGGAGAGTGAAAATGGCGGCCTCCCAGTCTCTGCCCCGGAGGAGCCGAGAACTCGGGGTCCCGCTCCTCAGCGAGCCCCCAGAGAGAAGCAGTCAGTCACTCCCGTCTCCCCGGTCTCCGCCTGCACTCCGTGCTCACCTGGCCTGAGACCGCGCCTTTCTATCTGGCACCCGACCCCAGGTGGAGTCTCCAAACCCAGCAGATCCCCGCGGTGCGCTCCCGCACCTCTCCTCCCGGGGGAAGAAGGTGAGTCTCCCCGGATCTGCCGCTTGTTGGGTCCCTGCTGGAGGAGCAGTGGCCCGACTGTGCCGCGGATCACGGTTTATGGCAACCCCGAGCTGAGAGCCCGCGCCTGGGCTCCGTCTCTGCAGCCGGCTTCCCCGCTCCGATACCTGGGAGCTCTGCTGCACTCAGGCACCCCCGGTCTTTCTGTGACCCCGAGGGTCCTGAGACCACCCTGTCCCGCGAGGGTTCCACCCCCCACTTCGCCACCAGAGTGACGTCCCTCAGCGGAGCAGACTTCTAAAAGTTCCGAGTTTGTGCTCCCCGGCTCTATCACTTGCCAGAAGCGGCCGACGGAGGCCCCTCCCCCGCCGTCTATCCTCCCGAATATCGCCTCGGATTCACTTCTCCGCACGTCCTACCTTCCAGAAAGTGGTCGCTTTTCTGTTCAGAGAGTTGTTGCTATTCTTTTCTTCGATCTCCTGTTGAGTTTGTAGGTGTTCAGAATGGTTTGATCCCTATCCAGCTGAATTCCTGAGAGGAGACGAAATCCAGGTCTCCTACTCCTCCGCCATCTTGCTCTGCTCTCAATTTAATATTTGGTAAATGAATGACAACACAACAATCCTGCAGTTAGGTACACACACACCACACACACTCTCTTCTACACTCAGACACACACATACACATACATCTCACAAACTCACACTTTCATACACACCTCACAAACTCTCATACTCATATACACTCATACACACTTACATAAAGGACTTATTTTTGCTCTTGATGAGGTTGGTTTATAACCTATTTCGTATTCCTATTACAAAGGTAACACAATTAGAGCTGCTTGAATATGCATTTAGGTGAATTGGCTAACTTTTCTTCCCCCTGGAATCATTTCTAGAAAAGAAAATACTTCTTTATCATACAGGATAATACCTTATTATGCTCGTATTTGTTAGAGACTATTGTCTTCCTAATATGAATGATTATGAGATAGTATGAATATGAAAAATATTCATAGGAATATTAGGACTATTTTAAGAGAAATACAGTTTTAATATTCCAGTAGTTAAAGTAATAGCAAGCAGGCTACTAAGCTGTTCCAAATAAACACTGTGCTAGACCTAGTTGAATGAATAGATAAGGATCATTTATAATTAACACACTGTTGGGTAGTTGTAAATGTGTTTGGAAACAATTTGTTCCCTTAAGTAAATCTGAATGCCTCCCACCTCCTCTTTTGTTTACATTATTAATTTGTTTAATCAATCTATTTTTTTACGTTGGGAAAGTAAACTGTAGAGACGTAGAGAATAGATGAAGTTTTATTTAGATTGTCACAAATTATAAATTACAGGTCTTGATTAATGGCATTCATTTTCTCTTGAAAAAGTGTTCCATAATATAACTACGAGGTGATTTGTTTTGATGGTTACTTTTGGCCTATTCACATTCACACTTCTTTATCCTGAATCCTCCCAAATCATACTTCTTTATCCAAATTCTCATTCAGAAAATGATTGAGCCACAAAAAAGTAGCTTTTGTTTTGTTTGCAAAGGAATATTTGTGGTAGAGATGAGTGATTTTTTTTCTTTTAAAGATTTTTTTTTTTCAGGCATTTTGGGGTTTTGTTTTATTTTTATTTTTTATTTTTTTTGATGTAGTGTTCCATGATTCATTGTTTGCATACAACACCCAGTGCTCCATGCAGAACATGCCCTCTTTAATACCCATCACCAGGCTAACCCATCCTCCCACCCTCCTCCCCTCTAGAACCCTCAGATTGTTTTTCAGAGTCCATAGTCTCTCATGGTTTGTCTCCCCCTCCTATTTCCCCCCCTTCATTCTTCCCCTCCTGCTATCTTCTTTTTTTTTTTTTTAACATATAATGTATTATTTGCTTCAGAGGTACAGATCTGTGATTCAACAGTCTTGCACAATTCACAGCGCTTACCATAGCACATACCCTCCCCAATGTCTATCACCCAGCCACCCCATCCCTCCCACCCCCCACCACTCCAGCAACCCTCAGTTTGTTTCCTGAGATTAAGAATTCCTCATATCAGTGAGGTCATATGATACATGTCTTTCTCTGTTTGACTTATTTCACTCAGCATAACACCCTCCAGTTCCATCCACGTCGTTGCAAATGGCAAGATCTCATTCCTTTTGATGGCTGCATAATATTCCATTGTATATATATACCACTTCTTTATCCATTCATCTGTCGATGGACATCTTGGCTCTTTCCACAGTTTGGCTATTGTGGACATTGCTGCTATAAACATCGGGGTGCACATACCCCTTTGGATCCCTACATTTCTATCTTTGGGGTAAATACCCAGTAGTGCAACTGCTGGATCATATGGTAGCTCTATCTTCAACTTTTTGAAGGACCGCCATACTGTTTTCCAGAGTGGCTGCACCAGCTTGCATTCCCACCAACAGTGTAGGAGGGTTCCCCTTTCTCCGCATCCCCGCCAACATCTGTCATTTCCTGACTTGTTAATTTTAGCCATTCTGACTGGTGTGAGGTGGTATCTCATTGAGGTTTTGATTTGGATTTCCCTGATGGCGAGCGATGTTGAGCACTTTTTCATGTGTCTTTTGGCCGTTTGGATGTCTTCTTTGGAAAAATGTCTGTTCATGTCTTCTGCCCATTTCTTGATTGGATTCTTTGTTCTTTGGGTGTTGAGTTTGATAAGTTCTTTATAGATTTTGGATACTAGTCCTTTATCTGATATGTCATTTGCAAATATCTTCTCCCATTCTGTCAGTTGTCTTTTGGTTTTGTTGACTGTTTCCTTTGCTTTGCAAAAGCTTTTTATCTTGATGAAGTCCCAATAGTTCATTTTTGCCCTTGCTTCCCTTGCCTTTGGCGATGTTTCTGGGAAGAAGTTGCTGCAGCTGAGGTTGAAGAGATTGCTGCCTGTGTTCTCCATTAGGATGTTGATGGACTCCTGTCTCACACTGAGGTCTTTCAACTGTTTTGAATCTATTTTTGTGTGTGCTGTAAGGAAATGGTCCAGTTTCATTCTTCTGCATGTGGCTGTCCAATTTTCCCAACACCATTTGTTGAAGAGACTGTCTTTTTTCCATTGGACATTCTTTCCTGCTTTGTCAAAGATTAGTTGACCATAGAGTTGAGGGTCCATTTCTGGGCTCTCTATTCTGTTCCATTGATCTATGTGTCTGTTTTTGTGCCAGTACCATACTGTCTTGATGATGACAGCTTTGTAGTAGAGCTGGAAGTCTGGAATTGTGATGCCGCCAGCTTTGCTTTTCTTTTTCAACATTCCTCTGGCTATGCGGGGTCTTTTCTGGTTCCATACAAATTTTAGGATTATTTGTTCCATTTCTTTGAAGAAAGTGGATGGTATTTTGATGGGGATTGCATTGAATGTGTAGATTGCTCTAGGTAGCACTGACATCTTCACAATATTTGTTCTTCCAATCCATGAGCATGGAACGTTTTTCCATTTCTTTGTGTCTTCCTCAGTTTCTTTCATGAGTATTTTATAGTTTTCTGAGTACAGATCCTTTGCCTCTTTGGTTAGATTTATTCCTAGGTATCTTATGGTTTTGGGTGCAATTGTAAATGGGATCAACTCCTTAATTTCTCTTTCTTCTGTTTTGTTGTTGGTGTATAGGAATGCCACTGATTTCTGTGGAATGATTTTATGTCCTGCCACTTTACTGAATTCCTGTATGAGTTCTAGCAGTTTTGGGGTGGAGTCTTTGGGATTTTCCACATAGAGTATCATATCATCTGCAAAGAGTGAGAGTTTGACTTCTTCTTTGCCTATTCGGATGCCTTTGATTTCTTTTTGTTGTCTGATTGCTGTGGCTAGGACTTCTAATACTATGTTGAATAGCAGTGGTGATAGTGGACATCCCTGCCATGTTCCTGACCTTAGGCAGAAAGCTCTCAGTTTTTCCCCATTGAGAATGATATTTGCTGTGGGTTTTTCATAGATGGCTTTTATGATATTGAAGTATGTACCCTCTATGCCTATACTCTGAAGAGTTTTGATCCAGAAAGGATGCTGTACTTTGTGAAATGCTTTTTCTGCATCTATTGAGAGGATCATATGGTTCTTGTTCTTTCTTTTATTAATGTATTGTATCACGTTGATTGATTTGCAGATGTTGAACCAACCTTGCAGCCCAGGGATAAATCCCACTTGGTTGTGGTGAATTATCCTTTTTATGTACTGTTGGATCCTATTGGCTAGTATTTTGGTGAGAATTTTTGCATCTGTGTTCATCAAGGATATTTGTCTGTGATTCTCATTTTTGATGGGGTCTTTGTCTGGTTTGGGGATCAAGGTAATGCTGGCCTCATAAAATGAGTTTGGAAGTTTTCCTTCCATTTCTATTTTTTGGAACAGTTTCAGAAGAATAGGTATTAATTCTTCTTGAAATGTTTGGTAGAATTCCCCTGGGAAGCCATCTGGCCCTGGGCTTTTGTGTTTTGGGAGATTTTTGATGACTGCTTCTATTTCCTTAGTGGTTATAGGTCTGTTCAGGTGTTCTATTTCTTCCTGGTTCAGTTTTGGTAGTTGATACATCTCTAGGAATGCATCCATTACTTCCAGGTTATCTAATTTGCTGGCATAGAGTTGCTCATAATATGTTCTTATAATTGTTTGTATTTCTTTGGTGTTGGTTGTGATTTCTCCTCTTTCATTCATGATTTTGTTGATTTGGGTCATTTCTATTTTCTTTTTGATAAGTCTGGCCAGGGGCTTATCAATCTTGTTAATTCTTTCAAAGAACCAGCTCCTAGTTTCGTTGATCTGTTCTACTGTTCTTTTGGTTTCTATTTCATTGATTTCTGCTCTGATCTTTATTATTTCTCTTCTCCTGCTGGGTTTAGGCTTTATTTGCTGTTCTTTCTCCAGCTCCTTTAGGTGTAGGGTTAGGTTGTGTACTTGAGGCCTTTCTTGTTTCTTGAGAAAGGCTTGTATTGCTATATACTTTCCTCTTAGGACTGCCTTTGCTGTATCCCAAAGATTTTGAATAGTTGTGTTTTCATTTTCATTGGTTTCCATGAATTTTTTTAATTCTTCTTTAATTTCCTGGTTGACCCATTCATTCTTCAGTAGGATGCTCTTTAGCCTCCATGTATTTGAGTTCTTTCCGACTTTCCTCTTGTGATTGAGTTCTAGTTTCAAAGCATTGTGGTCTGAAAGTATGCAGGGAATGATCCCAGTCTTTTGGTACCAGTTGCGACCTGATTTGTGACCTAGGATGTGATCTATTCTGGAGAATGTTCCATGGGCACTAGAGAAGAATGTGTGTTCTGTTGCTTTGCGATGGAATGTTCTGAATATGTCTGTGAAGTCCCTTCGGTCCAGTGTGTCATTTAAAGTCTTTATTTCCTTGTTGATCTTTTACTTAGATGATCTGTCTATTTCAGTGAGGGGGGTGTTAAAGTCCCCCACTATTGTATTGTCGTCAATGTGTTTCTTTGATTTTGTTATTAATTGGCTTATATAATTGGCTGCTCCTATGTTAGGGGCATAGATATTTACAATTGTTAGATCTTCTTGTTGGATAGACCCTTTAAGTAGGATATAGTGTCCTTCCTCATCTCTTATTATAGTCTTTGGCTTAAAATCTAATTTGTCTGATATAAGGATTGCCACCCCAGCTTTCTTCTGGTGTCCATTAGCATGGTAAATGGTTTTCCAGCCCCTCACTTTCAATCTGGGGGTGTCTTTGGGTCTAAAATGAGTCTCTTGCAGACAGCATATTGATGGGTCTTGTTTTTTAATCCAATCTGATAGCCTGTGTCTTTTGATTGGGGCATTTAGCCCATTTACATTCAGGGTAACTATTGAAAGATAGGAATTTAGTGCCATTGTATTGCCTGTAAAGTGACTGTTACTGTATATTGTTTGTGTTCCTTTCTGGTCTATGTTGCTTTTAGGCTCTCTCTTTGCTTAGAGGACCCCTTTCAATATTTCTTGTAGGGCTGGTTTCGTGTTTGCAAATTCCTTTAGTTTTTGTTTGTCCTGGAAGGTTTTTATCTCTCCTTCTATTTTCAATGACAGCCTAGCTGGATATAGGATTCTTGGATGCATAGTTTTCTTGTTTAGTGCTTTCAATATATCATGCCAGTCCTTTCTGGCCTGCCAGGTCTCTGTGGATAAGTCTGTTGCCAATCTAATGTTTCTACCATTGTAGTTATATATCTCTTCTCCCGAGCTGCTTTCAGGATTTTCTCTTTGTCTGTGAGACCCGTAAGTTTTACTATTGGATGTCGGGGTGTTGACCTATTTTTATTGATGTTGAGGGGGGTTCTCAGTGCCTCCTGGATTTTGATGCATGTTTCCTTCCCTGAATTAGGGAAGTTCTGTGCTATAATTTTCTCCAATATACCTTCTGCCCCCCTCTCTCTTTCTTCTTCTTCTGGGATCCCAATTATTCTAATGTTGTTTCGTCTTATGGTATCGCTTATCTCTCGAATTCTGCCCTCATGATCCAGTAGTTGTTTATCTCTCTTTTTCTCAGCTTCTTTATTTTCCATCATTTGGTCTTCTAT
>NW_022591183.1:0-4311 GCF_004348235.1 Phoca vitulina
CGAAATAAGTCAAACAGAGAAAGACATGTATCATATGACCTCACTGATATGAGGAATTCTTAATCTCAGGAAACAAACTGAGGGTTGCTGGAGTGGGGGGTGGGGTGGGAGGGATGGGGTGACTGGGTGATGGACACTGGGGAGGGTATGTGTTCTGGTAAGCGCTGTGAATTGTGCAAGACTGTTGAATCTCAGATCTGTACCTCTGAAACAAATAATGCAATATATGTTAAGAAAGAAAAAAAGAAGAAGAAGAATGTAGCAGGAGGGGAAGAATGAAGGGGGGGAAATCGGAGGGGGAGAAGAACCATGAGAGACGATGGACTCTGAAAAACAAACTGAGGGTTCTAGAGGGGAGGGTGTTGGGAGGATGGGTTAGCCTGGTGATGGGTATTGAGGAGGGCACGTTCTGCATGGAGCACTGGGTGTTATGCACAAACAATGAATCATGGAACACTATATCTAAAACTAATGATGTAATGTATGGGGATTAACATAACAATAAAAAATTAAAAAAAAAGATTTATTTATTTATTTGAGAGCAGGAGTAAGGGGCAGAGGGAGAGAGAGAATCTCCAGCAGACTCCCTGCTGAGCAGGGAGCCTAACACAGGGCTCCATTTCACAACCTTGAGATCATGACCTGAGCTGAAACCAAGAATAGGATGCTTAACCAACTGAGTCACCCAGGTGCCCCTCCACATGCAGCTTTTTGTGTGGACATAAGTTTTCAACTCCTTTGGGTAAATACCAAGGCATATGACTACTGAATTCTACGGTAAAAGTATGTTTAGCTGTATAAGAAGCCACCAGTCTTCCAAAGTGGCTGTGCCCTTTTGCATTCCCACAAGCAGTGAATGAGTTCCTGTTGCTCCACATCCTAATAGCATTGGGTGTTGTCAGTGTTTTGGATTTGGGCCATTCTAATAGATGTGTAGTGGAATCTCATTGTTGTTTTAATTTGCAATTCCCTAATGACATATGATGTGGAGCATCTTTTTGCGTGTTTATTTGCCATCTGTACATCTTCTTTGAGGAGATGTCTGTTCAGGTTTTTTGCTCATTTTTCAATTGAATTGTTCATTTTCTTTTTGTTGCCCTTTGGAAGTTATTTAAATGTTTTGTATAATAGCCCTTTATCAGATATATATTTTGCAAATATTTTCTTATAGTTTGTGACTTGTCTTTTCCTTCTCTTGACAGGGTCATTCACAGAGCATAAGCTTTTTTTTTTTTAGTAGGCTCTACACCCAACATGGGGCTCAAACTCATGACCCCAAGATCAAGAACCACATCTCTACTGACTGAGACAGCCAGGCTCCCATAAGTTTTTAATTTTAATGAAGTTCAGCTTATCAATTATTCTTTCGTGGATCATGTCTTTTACAATGTATCTAAAAAGTCATCACAATACCCAAGGTTATCTCCTAGGAGTTTTCTAATTTTATGTTTTACATTTAGGTGTATGACCCATTTTGAGTTAATTTTTGTGAAAGGTATAATGTCTGTGTCTAAATTCATCTTTTGCATGTGAATGTCTAGCACCATTTGATGAAAAGAGTTATCTTTTCTTCATTGTATTGCTTTTGTTCCTTTGTTAAAGATCAGTTGACTATATTTACATGGGTTTATTTCTGAGCTCTCTATTCTGCTTCATTGATCTATTTGTTCTTTCACCAATAGCACATTGTCTTGATTACTGTAGCTTTTTATAGCAAGTCTTGATATTGGGTAGTCTCAGTCCTCCAATTTTGTTCTTCTCCTTCAATATTGCATTGGCTACTTTGGGTCTTTTGCCTCTCCATATGAACTTTAGAATAATTTTGTCAAGATCCACAAAATAACTTGCTGGGATTTTTATTCAGATTGCATTGAATCTATAGATCAGCTGGAAAGAACTGATATTTTGACAGTATTGAATCTTGCTATACATGAACATGGAACATCTCTCCATTAATTTAGCTCTTCTTTGATTTTTTTAATTGGGGTTTTATAGTTTTTATCATATGGATTGTGTACATACTTTGTTAGATTATACCTAAGTATTCCATTTTTGGTGGTGATAATGTAAATGGTATTGTATTTTTAGTTTCAAATTCCGCTTGTTCATCACTGATATATAGAAAAGCAATTGACTTTTGTATGTTAACTTTATAACCTGCAACTTTGTTGTAATTGCTTACTAGTTCCAGGAGGGTTTGTTGTTGTTGTTGTTGTTACTGATTCTTTCTGATTCTTACATAGATGATCATGTCATCTGCAAACAGTTTTTTTCTTCCTTCTCAATCTATATACCTTTTATTTCCTTTTCTTGTCTTATTGCATTAACAAGGACTTCCAGTACAATGTTGAAAAGCAGTAGTTGGAGGGGACATCCTTGCCTTTTTCTGATTTAGTGAGAAAATTTTTCACCTTTCACCATTAAGTATGGTGTTATCCATAGGGTTATTTTTTTTAATGTTCTTGATCAAGTTAAGGAAGTTCTCTTCTATTCTTAGTTTGCTGAAAATTTTCATAAGTGAGTGTTGAATTTTGTCAAATGCTTTTTCTGTATTTATTGATCTGATCATGTGATTTTTCTTCTTTAGTCTGTTGATGTCATAAATTACATTAAATTATTTTCAAATGTTGAAACCAGCCTTGCATACCTGGAGTAAATCTATTTGGTTATTGTTTATAATTATTTTTGTATATTGTTGAATATGATTTGGTAATGTTTTCTTGAAGATCATTGCATTCATGTTCATGAGAGATATTGATCTGTAGTTTTCTTTTCCTGTAATGTCTTTGTCTGGTTTTAGTATGAGGGTAATTCTGGCCTGATAGAATGAGTAGGTAGTAGGCTCTGTGATTCTATCTTCCAGAAGAGATTGTAGAGAATTGGTATAATTTCATCCTTAAAAATTTGGTAGAATTCGCAACTGAACCCACCTGGGCCTGGCACCTTCTGGTTTGGAAGGTTATTAATTATTGATTCAATTGCCTTAATAGATATAGCCTTAGTCAGATTGTCTATTTCTTCTTGTGTGAGTTTTGGCAGATTGGGTCTTTTAAGGAATTTGTCCATTTCATCTAAGTTATCAAATTGGTAGGCATGGAGTTGTTCATAGCATTCCTATATTATCCTTTTGATGTCTTGAAATATGTAGTGATTCCCTTTATTCATACCTACTATTAGTAATTTGTGTTTTCTCTTTTTTTCTTGGTAAGCCTGGCTAGAGGCTAATCAGTTTTATTAAGCTTTTCAAAGAATCAGCTTTTGGTTTTGATTATTTTCTCTATTGATTTGTTTTCAATATCACTGATTTCTGCTCTAGTTCTTATTATTTCTTTTTGTCTGCTTATATAGGGTTTAATTTGCTCTTTTTTTAATAACTTCCTAAGGTGGAAACTTAGGTTATTGATTTTAGAACTTTCTTCTTTTTTAATATACACAATCAATACTATAAATTTCACTATAAGCACTGCTTTTGCTGCATCCTACAAATTTTGAGATAAGTTGTGTTTTTATTTAGTTCAAAATATTTTTTAAATTCTCTTGAATATTCTTTTTTGACCATGTGTTATTTAGAAGTGTGTTTTTTGTTCTCCATGTATTTTGGGATTTTCCAGTTACCTTTCTGTTATTGATTTCTAGTTTAACTACACTGTGATCTGAACAGATATTGTATGGTTTATGTATTTTTAAATTTGGTAATGTTTTGTGGCACAGAATGTGGCCTATCTTGGTAAATGTTTCATGTAAGTTTGAGAAGGATGTGTATCTGCTGTTGTCAAATGAAGTAGTCTATAGATGTCAATTATTTTCAGTTGATTGATGATGATAGAGGCGTGTTGAAGTCTCAGACTATAATAGTGGATGCATATATTTCTCCTTGCAGTTCTATCAGTTTTTGCCTCATGTAAAACTTGACACTCTGTTGTTGGGTGCATAGACCTTGAAGATTATTTTGTCTTCTCCGAGAATTGACCCCTTTATCATTATATAACGCCCTCCTTTATCCCTAATAACTTTCCTTGCTTTGAAGCTTGCTCTGTCTGAAACTAGTATAGGTAGTCCTGCTTTCTTTTTTTAAAAATTTTTTTATTGTTATGTTAATCACCATACATTACATCATTAGTTTTAGATGTAGTGTTCCATGATTCATTGTTTGTGCATAACACCCAGTGCTCCATGCAGAACGTGCCCTCTTTAATACCCATCACCGGGCTAACCCATTCTCCCACCCCCCTCCCCTCTAGAACCCTCAGTTTGTTTTTCAGAGTCCATCGTCTCTCATGGTTCGTCGTCTCCCCCTCCGATTTCCCCCCC
>NW_022591183.1:4411-7753 GCF_004348235.1 Phoca vitulina
CCCACTCCAGCAACCCTCAGTTTGTTTCCTGACATTAAGAATTCCTCGTATCAGTGAGGTCATATGATACATGTCTTTCTCTGTTTGACTTATTTCGCTCAGCATAACACCCTCCAGTTCCATCCACGTCATTGCAAAAGGCAGGATCTCATTCCTTTTGATGGCTGCATAATATTCCATTGTATATATATATACCACCTCTTCTTTATCCATTCATCTGTCGATGGACATCTTGGCTCTTTCCACAGTTTGGCTATTGTGGACATTGCTGCTATAAACATCGGGGTGCACGTACCCCTTCGGATCCCTACATTTGTATCTTTGGGGTAAATACCCAGTAGTGCAATTGCTGGATCATATGGTAGCTCTATCTTCAACTTTTTGAGGAACCTCCATACTGTTTTCCAGAGTGGCTGCACCAGCTTGCATTCCCACCAACAGTGTAGGAGGGTTCCCCTTTCTCCGCATCCCCACCAACATCTGTCCTTTCCTGACTTGTTAATTTTAGCCATTCTGACTGGTGTGAGGTGGTATCTCATTGAGGTTTTGATTTGGATTTCCCTGATGCCGAGCGATGTTGAGCACTTTTTCATGTGTCTGTTGGCCATTTGGAGGTCTTCTTTGGAAAAATATCTGTTCATGTCTTCTGCCCATTTCTTGATTGGATTCTTTGTTCTTTGGCTGTTGAGTTTGATAAGTTCTTTATAGATTTTGGATACTAGCCCTTTATCTGATATGTCATTTGCAAATATCTTCTCCCATTCTGTCGGTTGTCTTTTGGTTTTGTTGACTGTTTCTTTTGCTGTGCAAAAGCTTTTTATCTTGATGAAGTCCCAATAGTTCATTTTTGCCCTTGCTTCCCTTGCCTTTGGCGATGTTTCTAGGAAGAAGTTGCTGTGGCTGAGGTCGAAGAGGTTGCTGCCTGTGTTCTCCTTTAGGATTTTGATGGACTCCTGTCTCACATTGAGGTCTTTCAACCATTTGGAGTCTATTTTTGTGTGTGGTGTAAGGAAATGGTCCAGTTTCATTCTTCTGCATGTGGCTGTCCAATTTTCCCAACCCCATTTGTTGAAGAGACTGTCTTTTTCCCATTGGACATTCTTTCCTGCTTTGTCAAAGATTAGTTGACCGTAGAGTTGAGGGTCCATTTCTGGGCTCTCTATTCTGTTCCATTGATCTATGTGTCTGTTTTTGTGCCAGTACCATACTGTCTTGATGATGACAGCTTTGTAGTAGAGCTGGAAGTCTGGAATTGTGATGCCACCAGCTTTGCTTTTCTTTTTCAACATTCCTCTGGCTATGCGGGGTCTTTTCTGGTTCCATACAAATTTTAGGATTATTTGTTCCATTTCTTTGAAGAAAGTGGATGGTATTTTGATGGGGATTGCATTGAATGTGTAGAGTGCTCTAGGTAGGATTGACATCTTCACAATATTTGTTCTCCCAATCCATGAGCATGGAACGTTTTTCCATTTCTTTGTGTCTTCCTCAATTTCTTTCATGAGTATTTTATAGTTTTCTGAGTACAGATCCTTTGCCTCTTTGGTTACATTTATTCCCAGGTATCTTATGGTTTTGGGTGCAATTGTAAATGGGATCGACGCCTTAATTTCTCTTTCTTCTGTCTTGTTGTTGGTGTATAGGAATGCCACTGACTTCTGTGCATTGATTTTCTATCCTGCCACTTTACTGAATTCCTGTATGAGTTCTAGCAGTTTTGGGGTGGAGTCTTTGGGGTTTTCCACATAAAGTATCATATCATCTGCAAAGAGTGAGAGTTTGACTTCTTCTTTGCCGATTTGGATGCCTTTGATTTCTTTTTGTTGTCTGATTGCTGTGGCTAGGACTTCTAATACTATGTTGAATAGCAGTGGTGATAGTGGACATCCCTGCCGCATTCCTGACCTTAGGGGGAAAGCTCTCTGTTTTTCCCCATTGAGAATGATATTCGCTGTAGGTTTTTCATAGATGGCTTTTATGATATTGAGGTACGTACCCTTGATCCCTATACTCTGAAGAGTTTTGATCAAGAAAGGATGCTGTACTTTGTCAAATGCTTTTTCTGCATCTATTGAGAGGATCATATGGTTCTTGTTCTTTCTTTTGTTATGTATGGTATCACGTTGATTGATATGTGGATGTTGAACCAACCTTGCAGCCCAGGGATAAATCCCACTTGGTCGTGGTGAATGATCCTTTTAATGCACTGTTGGATCCTATTGGCGAGGATTTTGGTGAGAATTTTTGCATCCATGTTCATCAGGGATATTGGTCTGTAATTCTCCTTTTTGATGGGGTCTTTGTCTAGTTTGGGGATCAAGGTAATGGTGGCCTCATAAAACGAGTTTGGAAGTTTTCCTTCCATTTCTATTTTTTGGAACAGTTTCAGAAGAATAGGTATTAATTCTTCTTGAAATGTTTGGTAGAATTCCCCTGGAAAGCCATCTGGCCCTGGGCTTTTGTTTTTTGGGAGATTTTTGATGACTGCTTCAATTTCCTTAGTGGTTATAGGTCTGTTCAGGTTTTCAATTTCTTCCTGCTTCAGTTTTGGTAGTTGATACATCTCTAGGAATGCATCCATTTCTTCCAGGTTATCGAATTTGCTGGCATAGAGTTGCTCATAATATGTTCTTATGATTGTTTGTATTTCTTTGGTGTTGGTTGTGATCTCTCCTCTTTCATTCATGATTTTGTTGATTTGGGTCATTTCTCTTTTCTTTTTGATAAGTCTGGCCAGGGGTTTATCAATCTTGTTAATTCTTTCAAAGAACCAGCTCCTAGTTTCGTTGATCTGTTCTACTGTTCTTTTAGTTTCTATTTCATTGATTTCTGCTCTGATCTTTATTATTTCTCTTCTCCTGCTGGGTTTAGGCTTTATTTGCTGTTCTCTCTCTAGCTCCTTTAGGTGTAGGGTTAGGTTGTGTACTTGAGACCTTTCTTGTTTCTTGAGAAAGGCTTGTATTGCTATATACTTTCCTCTCAGGACTGCCTTTGCTGCATCCCAAAGATTTTGAATAGTTGTGTTTTTGTTTTCATTGGTTTCCATGGATTTTTTTAATTCTTCTTTAATTTCCTGGTTGACCCATTCATCCTTTAGTAGGATGCTCTTTAGCCTCCATGTATTTGAGTTCTTCCCAACTTTCCTCTTGTGATTGAGTTCTAGTTTCAAAGCATTGTGGTCTGAAAATAGGCAGGGAATGATCCCAATCTTTTGGTACCGGTTGAGACCTGATTTATGACCTAGGATGTGATCGATTCTGGAGAATGTTCCATGGGCACTAGAGAGGAATGTGTATTCCGTTGCTTTGGGATGGAATGTTCTGAATATGTCTGTGAAGTCCA
>NW_022591184.1:0-7750 GCF_004348235.1 Phoca vitulina
AGTCCAGAATTGTGATGCCACCAGCTTTGCTTTTCTTTTTCAACATTCTTCTGGCTATTCGGGGTCTTTTCTGGTTCCATACAAATTTTAGGGTTATTTGTTCCATTTCTCTGAAAAAAGTGGATGGTATTTTGATAGGGATTGCATTAAATGTGTAGATTGCTCTAGGTAGCATTGACATCTTCACAATATTTGTTCTTCCAATCCATGAGCATGCAACGTTTTTCCATTTCTGCCCATAGGTTTTTGGAGACATTCATCTTCAATTAACTTGCAAATTATTTTATTAAAAGATTGACATACAAGAGAAAGAATAATTTAACTACAATTTATTGAATCCTAAATAATAACAAAATAAGAATAGTTCAAACTTCTAAAAACGGTACGTGTAGACTCAAATACATCAATCACAGATTTAAAATATCCCAGAGTACTTAAAATTTATCAAACAGTCAAAGTTGAAAAATTAGTTATCCAGATATTTTAAAGTAGTAAGTTTTTTAAAAAAAAATGCTTGTATAGGATTTTTTGAAGCATTCTGCCACTGAGGATGAACATTTAAGTTTATTATCCTACAGAGAGAAAGGTTTAGTAAAACAACTATTTGAAAGCCTACTTTGTCAGGTTAAATTATAGAATTTTTAGAAACACATATAGAAAACTTCCCTGTCTGCCATTAAATCTTAATTTTGATAATAAGAAAAGAGACAAAATCCTATTAAAATGGAAAAGGCCTCCATTGTGGACTAGGGAAACATAAGAAGGAGACAAAAAAGAGAGAAAGAAGAGAGGGAGAGACTGAGAGTGAGACAGAAAGTGACCAAGGCAGAGACAGAGAGAGATCGAGAGATAAAAGAAAAAAAATCTGCTGGACCTGAATCTCCCTTTCTTGGGAGACATTTTAATAGTTTTGGAGAATTTTAAGCAAAGGGAGCCTTTTGTCAACTGCAATTTTGTACTCTACACCAGGCGGAACAAAACAATCTGGTATATTAAAACTCAACTATATCAGTAATTAAATTAGGATGTAAGTAGAAAAAAAAAAAACACTCAAAAGTCAAATATCATCAGAATGAATTTTTTAAAAATCTAGCTCAAACCACACTTTGGTTAAAATTAAAAGTTAGAAAACTATTTAACTTGTCTCCAGAGACATGTCTAATAAGAAGTTGCTACAGCCGAGGTTAAAGACGTTGCTACCTCTGTTCTCCTCTAGGAAAATGATGGTTTCCTTTCTCACCTTTAGGTCTTTCATCCAATTTGAATTTATTTTTGTTTATGGCATAAGAAAGTGGTCCAGTTTCATTCTTCTTCATGTTGCTGTCCAGTTTTCCCATCACCATCTGTTGAAGAGACTGTTTTCCATTGGATATTCGTTCAAGCTTTTTCAAAGATTAGGTGACTATGTGGTTGTGGGTCCATTTCTGGGTTTCCTATACTAGTCCAGTGATTTATGTGTGTTTTTGTGCCAGTACCATACTGTCTTGATGACTCCAACTTTGTAATATAACTTGAAGTCTGGAACTGTGATACTTTCAGCTTTGTGGTTTGTTTGTTTTTTTTTCTGTTTCAAGGTCGCTGTGGCTAATCAGGGGACTTTGTGGTTCCATACAAATTTTAGGATTGTTTGTGCTAGCTCTGTGAAAAACGCTGGTGGTATTTTGATAGGGATCACATTAAATGTGTAGATTGTTTTGGATAGTATAGACGTTTTAACAATATGTGTTCTTCCACTCCATGTACATGGAATTTTTTTTTTTTTTCCATTTCTTTGTGCCCTCTTCAGTTTCTTTCATAAGTGCTCTACGGTTTTCAGAGAACAGATATTTTACCTCTTTGGTTAGGTTTGTTCCTTTGTATCTTATGGTTTTTGGTTCAATTTTAAATGGTATCAATTTCTTAAAAATGGTATCAATTTCTTGATTTCTCTTTCCGCTGCTTCATTACTGGTGTATAGAAGTGCAACAGATTTCTGTATGTTGAATTTGTATCCTGCAATCTTGCTGAATTTGTGTATCAGTTCCAGCAAGTTTTTGGATGTAGTCTTTTGGATTTTCTACATAGAGAATCATGTCATCTGTGAATAGTGAAAGTTTTATTTCTTCCTTACCAATTTGGATGCATTTGTTCTTTTTTGTTGGCTGATTGCTGAGACTAGGACGTCCGGTACTATGTTAAATAAGAGTGTTGAGAGTGGACATTCCTGTCTTGTACTTGACCATAGAGGAAAAGCTGTCACTTTTTCCCTATTGAGGATGATACTAGCTGTGGTTATTTTGAGCATGGCCTTTATGATGTGGAAGTATTCTCCTTCTATCCCTACTTTGATGCAGGTTTTTATCAAGAATGGATGCTAGGGGAGGAGCAAGATGGTGCAGGAGTAGGAGACCTAAATTTCATCCGGTCCCAGGAATTCAGCTAGATAGGGATCAAACCATTCTGAACACCTACAAACTCAACAGGAGATTGAAGAAAAGAATAGCAGCAACTCTCTGAACAGAAAAGCGACCATTTTCTGAAAGGTAGGACATGCGGAGAAGTGAATCCGAGGTGATATTCGGGAAGATAGATGGCGGGGGAGGGGGCCTCTGTCAGCCACTACTGGCAAATGACAGAGCAGCAAAGCACAAAATCGGAAATTTTAGAAGTCGGCTCTGCTGAGGGACATCGCTCCAGTGGCTAAGCCGGGGGTGGAACCCTCGCTGGGACAGTGTGGTCTCAGGACCCTCCGGGTCACAGAAAGACCGGGTGTGCCTGAGTGCGGCAGAGCTCCCAGGTATCGGAGTGGGGAAGCCAGCTGCAGAGACAGAGCCGAGGAGTGGGCTCTCAGCTTGGGGTTGCCATAAACCATGATCCGCAGCACAGTTGGGCCACTGCTTTTCCAGCAGGGACCCAACAAGCAGCAGATTAGGGGAGAGTCCCCTTCCTCCCCCAGGAGGAGCGGCGTGGGAGCACACCACAGGAATTTGCTGGGTTTGGAGACTCCAAACGGGGTCGTGTGCCAGAGATAGAAACGCTCAGTCACAGGCTGGGTGAGCACGGAGTGCGGCTGGAGACCAGGGAGATGGGAGTGATTGACTGCTTTTCTCTGGGGGCTCACTGAGGAGTGGGTCCCGAGATCTTTGCTCCTCCGGGGTAGAGACTAGGAGGCCGCCATTTTCACTCTCGTCCTCCAAAGCTGTACGGAAAGCTTGCAGGGAACAAAAGCTCCCGAGAACAAACACGAGCAGATTGCTTAGCCCGGCCCCAGCAAGGGTGGGGCAATTCCGCCTCCCACAAAGACATTGGAGAACCACCGCAACAGGCCCCTCCCCCAGAAGATCAGCTAGAACAGCCAGCCAAGACCAAGTTTACTGATCAATGAGAACGGCAGAACTTCAGCACTAGGGGAATACTGCACATAGAAATCATGGCTTTTTCCCCATGATTCTTTAGTCCTTCAAAGTTAATTTTTTAAATTTTCTTTTTTCTTTTTTTTTTTGAATTTTCTTTTCCCCTTTTTCAACCAACATCTTATCAATCCCTTTGTTAAAAAATCTTTTTTATTTCTCATTTTTAGAGTCATATTCTATCCCTTCATAGTAGTTAACCTTATTTTTGGTATAAATATATAAGTTGTTCTCGCTTTAAAATTTTGGGATAGTTTCTTCTAACAGACCAAAATATACCCTAAATCTCTAGCGTATGGCTTTGTTCTAGTCTCCCGCCTATCACATTCTCTCCTTTTTTTTTTTAATCCTCTTCTTTCTTTTTTCAACCAACTTCTTATCTTATCAATTCCTTTTATAAAATCTTTTATAATTTTCATCTTTACAGTCATATTCCATCCTTTCATCATATTTACCCTTATTTTTGTACATATATAAGTTTTACTTTCTTTAAAATTTTGGGAGGCACTTTCTTCTAACAGACCAAAATACGCCCAAAATCTAGTGTGTGGCATTGATCTATGCACCAGCCTGATCATATTTGATCATATTCTGTTTTTGTTTGTTTGTTTTTGATCCTTCTCTTTTTCTTTTTTCTTTCTTTCCCTTTCTTTTCCCCTGGTTTCAGGTCTCTTCTGATTTGTTTAGAGTATATTTTTCTGAGGTTATTGTTATCCTGTTAGCATTTTGTTCTCTCATTCATCTATTCTCCTCTGAACAAAATGACAAGATGGAAAAAATCACCTCAAAAAAAAGAACAAGAGGCAGTACCAACTGCCAGGGACCTAATCAATACGGACATTAGTAAGATGTTGGAACTAGAGTTCAGAATGACAATTTCAAATATACTAGCTGGGCTTGAATAAAGCATGGAAGATATTAGAGAAACCCTTTCTGGAGAAATAAAAGAACTAAAATCTAACCAAGTCGAAATGAAAAAGGCTATTAATGAGGTGCAATCAAATATGGGGGCACTAACTGCTAGGATAAATGAGGCAGAAGAGAGAATCAGTGATATAGAAGACCAAATGATGGAAAATAAAGTAGCTGAAAAAAGAGAGATAAACAACTACTGGATCACGAGGGCAGAATTCAAGAGATAAGTGATACCATAAGACAAAACAATATTAGAATAATTGGGATCCCAGAAGAAGAAGATAGAGAGAGGGGGCAGAAGGTATATTGGAGCAAATTATAGCAGAGAACTTCCCTAATTTGGGGAAGGAAACAGGCATCAAAATCCAGGAGGCACAGAGAACGCCCCCTCAAAATCAATAAAAATAGGTCAACAACCCAACATCTAGTAGTAAAACTTACGAGTCTCAGAGACAAAGAGAAAATCCTGAAAGCAGCTCGGGATAAGAGCTCTGTAACCTACAGTGGTAGAAACATTAGATTGGCAACAGACCTATCCACAGAGACCTGGCAGGCCAGAAAGGACTGGCATGATATATTCAGGGCACTAAACGAGAAAAATATGCAGCTAAGAATACTATATCCAGCTAGGCTGTCATTGAAAATAGAAGGAGAGATAAAATGCTTCCAAGACAAAAAAAAAAAAAAAAACCTAAAAGAATTTGCTAACACAAAACCAGCCCTACAAGAGATATTGAAATGGGTCCTCTAAGCAAAGAGAGAGCCTAAAAGTAACATAGACCAAAAGGAACACAGACAATACACAGTAACATTCACCTTACAGGCAATACAATGTCAGTAAATTCATATCTTTCAATAGTTACCCTGAATGTAAATGGGCTAAATGCCCCACTCAAAAGACACAGAGTATCAGATTGGATTAAAAAAACAAGACTCATCGATATGCTGCCTGCAAGAGCCTCGTTTTAGACCCAAAGACACCCCCAGATTGAATGTGAGGGGCTGGAAAACCATTTACCATGCTAATGGACACCAAAAGAACGCTGGGGTGGCAATCCTTGTATCAGACAAATTAGATTTTAAACCAAAGACCATAATAAGAGATGAGGAAGGACACTATATCATCCTTAAAGGGTCTATCCAACAGGAAGATCTAACAATTGTAAATATCTATGCCCCTATCTTGGGAGCAGCCAATTATATAAGCCAATTAATAACAAAAGCAAAGAAACATATTGACAACAATACAATAATAGTGGGGGACTTTAATGCCCCCCTCACTGCAGTGGACAGATCATCTAAGCAAAAGATCAACAAGGAAATAAAGACTTTAAATAACACACTGGACCAAATGGACTTCACACATATATTCAGAACATTCCATCCCAAAGCAACAGAATACACACTCTTTTCTAGTGCCCGCGGAACATTCTCCAGAATAGACCACATCCTAGGCCACAAATCAGGTCTCAACTGGTACCAAAAGTTTGGGATCATTCCTTGCATATTTTCGGACCACAATGCTTTGAAACTAGAACTCAGTCACAAGAGGAAAGTTGGAAAGAACTGAAATACATGGAGGCTAAAGTTCATCCTACTAAAGAATGAATGGGTCAACCAGGAAATTAAAGAAGAATTAAAAATTTCATGGAAACACATGAAAATGAAAACACAACTGTTCACAATCTTTGGGATGCAGCAAAGGCACTCCTAAGAGGAAAGTACATAGCAATACAAGCCTTTCTCAAGAAACAGAAAGGTCTCAAATACACAACCTAACCCTACACCTAAAGGAGCTGGAGAAAGAACAGCAAATACAGCCTAAACCCAGCAGGAGAAGGGAAATAATAAAGATCAGAGCAGAAATCAATGAAATAGAAACCAAAAGAACAGCAGAACAGATCAAGGAAACTAGGAGCTGGTCGTTTGAAAGAATTAATAAGATTGATAAACCCCGGGCCAGACTTATCAAAAGAAAAGAGAAATGACCCAAATAAATAAAATCATGAATGAAAGAGGGGAGATCACAACCAACACCAAAGAAATATAAACAATTATAAGAACATATTATGAACAACTATATGCCAGCAAATTAGATAATCTGGAAGGAATGGATGCATTCCTAGAGATGTATCAACTACCAAAACTGAACCAGGAAGAAATAGAAAACCTGAACAGACCTATAACCACTAAGGACATTGAAGCAGTAATCAAAAATCTCCCAACAAACAAAAGCCCAGGGCCAGATGGCTTCCCAGGGGAATTCTACCAAACATTTAAAGAAGCATTAATACCTATTCTTCTGAAACTGTTCCAAAAAATAGAAATGGAAGGAAAACTTCCAAACTCGTTTTATGAGGCCACCATTACCTTGAACCCAAAACCAGATAAAGACCCCATCAAAAAGGAAGATTACAGACCAATATCTTTGATGAACATGGATGCAAAAATTCTCACCAAAATACTAGCCAATAGGTTCCAACAGTGCATTAAAAGGATTATTCACCACGACCAAGTGGGATTTATCCCTGGGCTGCAAGGTTGGTTCAACATCCGCAAATCGATCAATGTGATACAATACATTAATAAAAGAAAGAACAAGAACCATATGATCCTCTCAATAGTTGCAGAAAAAGCATTTGACAAAGTACAGCATCCTTTCTTGATCAAAACTCTTCAGAGTATAGGGATAGAGGGTACATACCTCAATATCATAAAAACCATCTATGAAAAACCCACAGTGAATATCATTCTCAATGGGGAAAAACTGAGAACTTTCCCCCTAAGGTCAGGAACACGGCAGGGATGTCCACTATCACCACTGCTCTTCAACATAGTATTAGAAATCTTAGCCCCAGCAATCAGACAACAAAAAGAAATAAAAGGCATCCAAACCGGCAAAGAAGTCAAACTCTCACTCTTTGCAGAGGATATGATACTTTATGTGGAAAACCCAAAAGACTCCACCTCAAAACTGCTAGAACTCATACAGGAATTCAATAAACTGGCAGGATATAAACTCAATGCACAGAAATCAGTGACATTCCTGTACACCAACAACAAGACAGAAGAAAGAGAAATTAAGGAGTCGATCCCATTTACAACTGCACCCAAAACCATAAGATACCTAGGAATAAATCTAACCAAAGAGGCAAAGAATCTGTACTCAGAAAACTATAAAATACTCATGAAAGAAATTGAGGAAGACACAAAGAAATGGAAAATCGTTCCATGCTCATGGATTGGAAGAACAAATATTGTGAAGATGTCAATGCTACCTAGAGCAATCTACACATTCAATGCAATCCCTATCAAAATACCATCCACTTTTTTCAAAGAAATGGAACAAATAACCCTAAAATTTGTATGGAACCAGAAAAGACCCCGAATAGCCAAGGAAATGTTGAAAAAGAAAAGCAAAGCTGGTGGCATCACAATTCTGGACT
>NW_022591185.1:0-7733 GCF_004348235.1 Phoca vitulina
GCACAACTCCTTCTTGCAACCTCGGGGCTCCCTTCGCTCCAGGAGGGGCCCCTACCTACAGATCTGGCCCCAAGGTTTCGAGGATACTTCTGTGTCATGGGCAGGCCCCTGTGCTCTGTCCCCACCTCGTCCCATGAGTGTGCACGCCCCTCATGCAGAAGGAATTGTTTAAACGATGCTCAGAGTCACTGGATGCACATTTTTCTCACCTACCAACATTAACCCAAGCATAGATTGGGCACGATTTCTCTCCTAAGCAAATCCATCACACAGGAACCAGGCTTTCCTCGGAGACGGGTTGTTTGACTTGACGTGGCCTCTTGAGGGCCAGCCAGATGGGAACTGGATTCGGAAAGCGTCCCGGGGGGAGTGACGGCTCTTGGCTTCTTCCCTTGGGCCTGGTGTGCGATCCAGGAGGGTCAGAAAGGACAAGCTGGCGGACAAGGGGATGTGGAGCCCTGGTACTCGGCTGGGCAAGCCGCCCAGACATGAGCCCCCCAAAATAGGCTGTGAGTGTCCCCGGTCCCCGCTCCAGAGCTGGAGCGCCGCCGAGAGTGTCAGGCTGGGCGTGAGCGGCGGGGCACAGATGCAGCCGTGTGCCTTCAGAGGGTCGAGCAGAGAAGGACCGGCGGCAGCTCGCGGCCAGGTGGGCCCCTGTGACCCCACCTCCCTGAGGCTCCCCTCCCTCCTCCGTGAGCAGAGCAGGTGCTCACAAAACATATTCTTAAATTGCCACTGTTCAAATTCCGCCCTGCCCCCAAATTTTCTTATGAAAATTTTCAAATACGCCAAAAGCAGAGATGATTTCACAGTGAACGCCCATTGCCCCACCCCCAACACGCCGTTCCATAGACTGTTGGCTTTGTCCCTCGCCGGCCCCCGCCTCCATCCAGAGCTAGTCGCAGACATGAGTTAGTCTGTTTTCAATCATGGTATTGGATTCATGTTAACATTTCGAAGATCATTAAAGAAAGGCACGGGACTTTGTCATTATCCAAGGGGCACACACCGAAACAAGTCGAAGAGTACGAACCCGAGGCTGAGAGGGGTCATCCCCGCAGGAGACAGGGCGGCCGCTGGCTCGGAGCCACGAGCGTCTACGGGTAAGTGGGCGGGGAGGCCTCGAGCCGCGTGCGGGGGGTGGGGGCTGCAGTGGCAGGGTGGGGGCGGGAGGGAAGGTCTGTGGCCGAGGGCACAGCCCGGGAGGTGGCCCCAAGGACAAAAATGCAGGCTGAACACCAGGCTGGGGGTCCCACCGGGGTTTCTCCCCAAAGAGGCTGGGCAGAAAATGCAAGTGCGCTGGTGGAGGGAGAGAGCCTGACACCGCACAACGGAGCCCAAGCTCAGCGAAGGACCGGCGGGATCCCGGGTGCTCCGGACTGGCCAGGCAGCCCCTGGAGGCCCCCGCGGCTCCCCAGCAAGCTCCCCGTGACACACGCGGGTCCCACACATGTGGCGAGCAGGTGCTTTACTGTGTAGCGGCGATGACCCGGGTCTGGGGTGGCCGCAAGCACGTCCTCCTAGCGGCATGGGGCTCATGAGGACCACTGTCTGTCTGGCCCTCTCGTCTAAAAGGATGCTCTGTTCATTCTGTTCACTAGGATGGGCGTTGTAAGATAAACAGGATTCTATAACTACACAAGTTTGGGGATTTCTCAGAACAAGTGGACGATAGAATTTGTCTCATGGTCAATGCTGCACGTACAACACGAATCTCTGAGGAAGTGATAATGAGGCAGTGCTTCCAAATTGTCTACCGTCAGTCATTTGGGGGGGTCTTTGGGAACTCATTTTGCAGCACACAACCCTAAGTGTCTGGGCAATCCTTTGATAATGGGGCTCCCCGTCCTGTCCACGGACCTTGTAACGGTAGAGCTCAGTTCCATCCCGGGCAGCAGAGGAAGGAAACCGGAATTCGAGACCGACAGTTCCGTGGGGTGGTCCCACATTCCCTCCTCAGCTCTGGGCCCCAAACAGTGGGGTTCGGGAGCGTCCACGTTGGTGGCCATGTGCAGGTGCTGGAAGGACGGCGTGCCCCGGGAAGGCGTGCGCACCCCGCCCCTCCCCCACACCCCGCCCTGTGCGCCTCGTCCGTCCGGCTGTTCCGGAGCTGCATCCTTTCTCACAGATGGCTGATAGTAAGTAAAGCACTTTCCTGAGTTCTGCGAGCCGTTCTGGCAAATTACCAGATCTGAGGAGGGCGTCACGGGAGCCCCCAATTTAGAGCTGCGCAGTCGGCCGGTGCAGGTGACGACCTGGGACTTGCGGCTGGCATCTGACGGGGGCAGGCTCTGGGGGCTTCCTCTGTGGGGTCTGTGTCAACTCCACGTGGTTAGTGTCAGAACTGAGGTGAATTATTGGACGCCCAAGTGTGTCTTCAGAGAACTGGAGAGTCACTTGGTGTGAGAAAAACCTACACACTCGGTGTCAGAAGTGTTGCGCATGAAAACAGCTCAGAGCCACCTTATGCGGCGGAAGCCTCATGAAGGGGCCCCGAGAGAAGGGGACGCAGCAAGGCAGAGGTCCCCATGAGGGAGGCGGCTCACGCTTTCCTCCTCAGGCAGCGCCACCAGCCTGCAGCCAAAGCCGGCGCTTGGGGCACCATCACGGCGGTGTGTAGCCAGGACAGTGGACTTGGAAGCTTTCCACGAACAGGGTGTTTTCCCTAGAATTGTCTCAGGGTCTGACCTTTCAGCTCCCGGTCCCCCAGTCCTGCACGCCTAGGGCCACCAGCCGCCCCACGGGAGTGAAGCAGCTCTGGACAGGATGGTGCTCTGTTCTGCTGACGGCAAAGTGACATGGCCTTGCCTCTGAAGACAGACTCACCCACCGTCCACTTGTGTTTTCATAGCGAACCCTTGTTATTGGACAAAATCTCACGGATCTTCAAATAGGCAACAAACAAAAATTTAGCTACTTTCATTTGGAGAGGGTTTGGGAATGTCGAAACCCTAACGAGGTCACCCCATTCCTCCCTCCGGGTACCACGTGTGGAGCTCCAGGGAGTCCTGGATGGAGACGTGGAATTGGGGGTGGGGGGCTGGGGCTAGGGGTCCTGCTGTCACCTGGGATGGCTGAGCACCTGCTTTCCACACCACGGCAGTGCCGATTATTAGCTACTCTCACGTCAAAGTAATACCATGGTCCCTCCGAGGATATTAATTCCTGTGATTCATATTCTTTCCTTCTCAGATCACAGGGCTTTTCATTAGCATATACTATGATTAAAATATTCTTTAAAGGTATTTTTCCAATGTAAACTTTTATTTCAACTCACCAGGCACTTACTGAGTGCGTATTATGAAAATCTGAAATAAGTTCTAACAAGCACATGACATGTCTGTTACCACTCAGTACATGTATGGAGCACTTACTACATACTGGATACTTCAGGAGGGGCTCGTCGTCAATATTAATATTGATTTAATATTGACTATTGAATTAATATTGATTCTCGTCCCCATAAAACCTTTTCTCCTTACCTATTACTAACCTCGGGTTACAACATAAAATGAGGGCTTAGGGAAAGTATTCGTGATTACAGAGCAGGAAAACTTGAACACGGTTCTTTTGATTCAGAAGTGCAGGATTTCTCCGGACACGCACAGAAGTAAGCAATGTAACGCAGAGCGTAAATGCAGGGCTGAGATGGGCGAGGGCTCTGTGCGCACGCACCAGGAGGACCAGCATGCTGGAAGCGCTGGGCAGCCTTCCCTTCCCGCGGCAGCCGGTGCTGGGCCAGGTAGTCAGCCAGCCCAGGGGGCAGAGCGAGCCGGCCTTTCCCCAGGAGCCCCCAGAGCCTGCCCCCGTCAGATGCCAGCCGCAAGTCCCAGGTCGTCACCTGCACCGGCCGACTGCGCAGCTCTAAATTGGGGGCTCCCGTGACGCCCTCCTCAGATCTGGTAATTTGCCAGAACGGCTCGCAGAACTCAGGAAAGTGCTTTACTTACTATCAGCCATCTGTGAGAAAGGATGCAGCTCCGGAACAGCCGGACGGACGAGGCGCACAGGGCGGGGTGTGGGGGAGGGGCGGGGTGCGCACGCCTTCCCGGGGCACGCCGTCCTTCCAGCACCTGCACATGGCCACCAACGTGGACGCTCCCGAACCCCACTGTTTGGGGCCCAGAGCTGAGGAGGGAATGTGGGACCACCCCACGGAACTGTCGGTCTCGAATTCCGGTTTCCTTCCTCTGCTGCCCGGGATGGAACTGAGCTCTACCGTTACAAGGTCCGTGGACAGGACGGGGAGCCCCATTATCAAAGGATTGCCCAGACACTTAGGGTTGTGTGCTGCAAAATGAGTTCCCAAAGACCCCCCCAAATGACTGACGGTAGACAATTTGGAAGCACTGCCTCATTATCACTTCCTCAGAGATTCGTGTTGTACGTGCAGCATTGACCATGAGACAAATTCTATCGTCCACTTGTTCTGAGAAATCCCCAAACTTGTGTAGTTATAGAATCCTGTTTATCTTACAACGCCCATCCTAGTGAACAGAATGAACAGAGCATCCTTTTAGACGAGAGGGCCAGACAGACAGTGGTCCTCATGAGCCCCATGCCGCTAGGAGGACGTGCTTGCGGCCACCCCAGACCCGGGTCATCGCCGCTACACAGTAAAGCACCTGCTCGCCACATGTGTGGGACCCGCGTGTGTCACGGGGAGCTTGCTGGGGAGCCGCGGGGGCCTCCAGGGGCTGCCTGGCCAGTCCGGAGCACCCGGGATCCCGCCGGTCCTTCGCTGAGCTTGGGCTCCGTTGTGCGGTGTCAGGCTCTCTCCCTCCACCAGCGCACTTGCATTTTCTGCCCAGCCTCTTTGGGGAGAAACCCCGGTGGGACCCCCAGCCTGGTGTTCAGCCTGCATTTTTGTCCTTGGGGCCACCTCCCGGGCTGTGCCCTCGGCCACAGACCTTCCCTCCCGCCCCCACCCTGCCACTGCAGCCCCCACCCCCCGCACGCGGCTCGAGGCCTCCCCGCCCACTTACCCGTAGACGCTCGTGGCTCCGAGCCAGCGGCCGCCCTGTCTCCTGCGGGGATGACCCCTCTCAGCCTCGGGTTCGTACTCTTCGACTTGTTTCGGTGTGTGCCCCTTGGATAATGACAAAGTCCCGTGCCTTTCTTTAATGATCTTCGAAATGTTAACATGAATCCAATACCATGATTGAAAACAGACTAACTCATGTCTGCGACTAGCTCTGGATGGAGGCGGGGGCCGGCGAGGGACAAAGCCAACAGTCTATGGAACGGCGTGTTGGGGGTGGGGCAATGGGCGTTCACTGTGAAATCATCTCTGCTTTTGGCGTATTTGAAAATTTTCATAAGAAAATTTGGGGGCAGGGCGGAATTTGAACAGTGGCAATTTAAGAATATGTTTTGTGAGCACCTGCTCTGCTCACGGAGGAGGGAGGGGAGCCTCAGGGAGGTGGGGTCACAGGGGCCCACCTGGCCGCGAGCTGCCGCCGGTCCTTCTCTGCTCGACCCTCTGAAGGCACACGGCTGCATCTGTGCCCCGCCGCTCACGCCCAGCCTGACACTCTCGGCGGCGCTCCAGCTCTGGAGCGGGGACCGGGGACACTCACAGCCTATTTTGGGGGGCTCATGTCTGGGCGGCTTGCCCAGCCGAGTACCAGGGCTCCACATCCCCTTGTCCGCCAGCTTGTCCTTTCTGACCCTCCTGGATCGCACACCAGGCCCAAGGGAAGAAGCCAAGAGCCGTCACTCCCCCCGGGACGCTTTCCGAATCCAGTTCCCATCTGGCTGGCCCTCAAGAGGCCACGTCAAGTCAAACAACCCGTCTCCGAGGAAAGCCTGGTTCCTGTGTGATGGATTTGCTTAGGAGAGAAATCGTGCCCAATCTATGCTTGGGTTAATGTTGGTAGGTGAGAAAAATGTGCATCCAGTGACTCTGAGCATCGTTTAAACAATTCCTTCTGCATGAGGGGCGTGCACACTCATGGGACGAGGTGGGGACAGAGCACAGGGGCCTGCCCATGACACAGAAGTATCCTCGAAACCTTGGGGCCAGATCTGTAGGTAGGGGCCCCTCCTGGAGCGAAGGGAGCCCCGAGGTTGCAAGAAGGAGTTGTGCTCTGGAAACTAACTGCTCCAGAAAGTTGACTACTCCAGTGAGGACTCCAAGCCAAGGTTCTAAACACAGGTGTTAAAGGCCCACCTGCACACCCTCAGGTTAGAAGTGACTAGCAGTGGGGTGGGAAATGATCAAGAAAGGGTGCGGCAAGCCCACCAGGAAGGGAACAGGATAATGATTATAAGGTTGGAGCCCCTTCTGGTTTTGAATATCCGACTGGGTTTGTATTAAATTAACACTTAACTCTGTGGCCATGGGGGGTCATTAAAGATTTTTGAACCAAGTGATGCTAGCACCCGGGAGGAAAGAATTTATAAGGAGGCGCGACTGGCCCCTAGGGATTGTCCCTGGCCAGAAAGCACTGAAGCCCATGGGACTCTCTGCCCTGGCGGGACTGGTGGACACCCACGGCAGGAATCACACCATCTGGCCCGCGTGTGCTTGTCCAGGGACAAATGGTGGAGCCAGAGGGAGAGAGTCAGCGGGGCCTAACTCTGAAGCCAGACCCCGAGTCCCCTAGGGAACATGAGGGAAGAGCATGCAACTGCTCCCTTAGTTCCAGTGTGAGGTCATCGGAGCAGAGGTGCAGAAATAGCTTCTGGATTCACCAAAGCTCCTAGGATCAGAGCCTCGTGAAAGATCTGACGACCGTAGTCCATGCACGCCCGCCCGTGCGGGCGGTGGCCGGGGTGAGCCCGGCGTGTAAGGCTCCTGAGCTCCGGACACCGCCGGCCCCCAGAGAGGGAGTCAGGACGTTGTACACACAGCATTTCCAGTGACAGTAAAATACGAATGCTCGGGAAAAGCCCAAGGGAACCAGGGGCAGGGCGCAGAGACGGAGCAAGGGACAAAGCCAGGATCTAAGTGAGCGTCGGATGAGACACTGGTTCCGGACTTGGTTTCCAGGAAAGTGGAGCCCCCCCCATGCACCCCATCATTCTAAAATCTGAGAACCACTTCTCAAGGTGCCTGGGGAAGGTCACTGTGAATTTGCTCCGCCATTGGATCTTAACGTAGAATTTGAGCTTCTGAGATGAATTTAGAAGTTTGTGTTTATATACGCTTTTATTTTCTAGTTAGAGAATTTATTTAATGTTTTTAAAGATTTTATTTATTTTTGCCAGAGAGGGAGAGAGACGGGGAGAGAGAGACAGAGAGCACAAGCAGGGGGAGCAGCAGAGGGAGAGGGAGAAGCAGGCTTCCCGCTGAGCAGGGAGCCCAACGCAGGACTCGATCCCAGGACCCTGGGATCATGACCCGAACCGAAGGTAGATGCTTAACCGACTGAGCCACCCAGGCGCCTCTCTAGTTAGAGAATTTAAATGCTCATCAGAGAGATCATCAAAACCTGCTAACCATTAGTACTGTTACTAACCTTTCTGGAATTCAGGGGTAAATGTGACCATGATCGGAGTTGATATTACTATCCTGTTCCCTTCCTGGTGGGCTTGCCGCACCCTTTCTTGATCATTTCCCACCCCACTGCTAGTCACTTCTAACCTGAGGGTGTGCAGGTGGGCCTTTAACACCTGTGTTTAGAACCTTGGCTTGGAGTCCTCACTGGAGTAGTCAACTTTCTGGAGCAGTTAGTTTCCAGAGCACAACTCCTTCTTGCAACCTCGGGGCTCCCTTCGCTCCAGGAGGG
>NW_022591186.1:0-7733 GCF_004348235.1 Phoca vitulina
GCACAACTCCTTCTTGCAACCTCGGGGCTCCCTTCGCTCCAGGAGGGGCCCCTACCTACAGATCTGGCCCCAAGGTTTCGAGGATACTTCTGTGTCATGGGCAGGCCCCTGTGCTCTGTCCCCACCTCGTCCCATGAGTGTGCACGCCCCTCATGCAGAAGGAATTGTTTAAACGATGCTCAGAGTCACTGGATGCACATTTTTCTCACCTACCAACATTAACCCAAGCATAGATTGGGCACGATTTCTCTCCTAAGCAAATCCATCACACAGGAACCAGGCTTTCCTCGGAGACGGGTTGTTTGACTTGACGTGGCCTCTTGAGGGCCAGCCAGATGGGAACTGGATTCGGAAAGCGTCCCGGGGGGAGTGACGGCTCTTGGCTTCTTCCCTTGGGCCTGGTGTGCGATCCAGGAGGGTCAGAAAGGACAAGCTGGCGGACAAGGGGATGTGGAGCCCTGGTACTCGGCTGGGCAAGCCGCCCAGACATGAGCCCCCCAAAATAGGCTGTGAGTGTCCCCGGTCCCCGCTCCAGAGCTGGAGCGCCGCCGAGAGTGTCAGGCTGGGCGTGAGCGGCGGGGCACAGATGCAGCCGTGTGCCTTCAGAGGGTCGAGCAGAGAAGGACCGGCGGCAGCTCGCGGCCAGGTGGGCCCCTGTGACCCCACCTCCCTGAGGCTCCCCTCCCTCCTCCGTGAGCAGAGCAGGTGCTCACAAAACATATTCTTAAATTGCCACTGTTCAAATTCCGCCCTGCCCCCAAATTTTCTTATGAAAATTTTCAAATACGCCAAAAGCAGAGATGATTTCACAGTGAACGCCCATTGCCCCACCCCCAACACGCCGTTCCATAGACTGTTGGCTTTGTCCCTCGCCGGCCCCCGCCTCCATCCAGAGCTAGTCGCAGACATGAGTTAGTCTGTTTTCAATCATGGTATTGGATTCATGTTAACATTTCGAAGATCATTAAAGAAAGGCACGGGACTTTGTCATTATCCAAGGGGCACACACCGAAACAAGTCGAAGAGTACGAACCCGAGGCTGAGAGGGGTCATCCCCGCAGGAGACAGGGCGGCCGCTGGCTCGGAGCCACGAGCGTCTACGGGTAAGTGGGCGGGGAGGCCTCGAGCCGCGTGCGGGGGGTGGGGGCTGCAGTGGCAGGGTGGGGGCGGGAGGGAAGGTCTGTGGCCGAGGGCACAGCCCGGGAGGTGGCCCCAAGGACAAAAATGCAGGCTGAACACCAGGCTGGGGGTCCCACCGGGGTTTCTCCCCAAAGAGGCTGGGCAGAAAATGCAAGTGCGCTGGTGGAGGGAGAGAGCCTGACACCGCACAACGGAGCCCAAGCTCAGCGAAGGACCGGCGGGATCCCGGGTGCTCCGGACTGGCCAGGCAGCCCCTGGAGGCCCCCGCGGCTCCCCAGCAAGCTCCCCGTGACACACGCGGGTCCCACACATGTGGCGAGCAGGTGCTTTACTGTGTAGCGGCGATGACCCGGGTCTGGGGTGGCCGCAAGCACGTCCTCCTAGCGGCATGGGGCTCATGAGGACCACTGTCTGTCTGGCCCTCTCGTCTAAAAGGATGCTCTGTTCATTCTGTTCACTAGGATGGGCGTTGTAAGATAAACAGGATTCTATAACTACACAAGTTTGGGGATTTCTCAGAACAAGTGGACGATAGAATTTGTCTCATGGTCAATGCTGCACGTACAACACGAATCTCTGAGGAAGTGATAATGAGGCAGTGCTTCCAAATTGTCTACCGTCAGTCATTTGGGGGGGTCTTTGGGAACTCATTTTGCAGCACACAACCCTAAGTGTCTGGGCAATCCTTTGATAATGGGGCTCCCCGTCCTGTCCACGGACCTTGTAACGGTAGAGCTCAGTTCCATCCCGGGCAGCAGAGGAAGGAAACCGGAATTCGAGACCGACAGTTCCGTGGGGTGGTCCCACATTCCCTCCTCAGCTCTGGGCCCCAAACAGTGGGGTTCGGGAGCGTCCACGTTGGTGGCCATGTGCAGGTGCTGGAAGGACGGCGTGCCCCGGGAAGGCGTGCGCACCCCGCCCCTCCCCCACACCCCGCCCTGTGCGCCTCGTCCGTCCGGCTGTTCCGGAGCTGCATCCTTTCTCACAGATGGCTGATAGTAAGTAAAGCACTTTCCTGAGTTCTGCGAGCCGTTCTGGCAAATTACCAGATCTGAGGAGGGCGTCACGGGAGCCCCCAATTTAGAGCTGCGCAGTCGGCCGGTGCAGGTGACGACCTGGGACTTGCGGCTGGCATCTGACGGGGGCAGGCTCTGGGGGCTTCCTCTGTGGGGTCTGTGTCAACTCCACGTGGTTAGTGTCAGAACTGAGGTGAATTATTGGACGCCCAAGTGTGTCTTCAGAGAACTGGAGAGTCACTTGGTGTGAGAAAAACCTACACACTCGGTGTCAGAAGTGTTGCGCATGAAAACAGCTCAGAGCCACCTTATGCGGCGGAAGCCTCATGAAGGGGCCCCGAGAGAAGGGGACGCAGCAAGGCAGAGGTCCCCATGAGGGAGGCGGCTCACGCTTTCCTCCTCAGGCAGCGCCACCAGCCTGCAGCCAAAGCCGGCGCTTGGGGCACCATCACGGCGGTGTGTAGCCAGGACAGTGGACTTGGAAGCTTTCCACGAACAGGGTGTTTTCCCTAGAATTGTCTCAGGGTCTGACCTTTCAGCTCCCGGTCCCCCAGTCCTGCACGCCTAGGGCCACCAGCCGCCCCACGGGAGTGAAGCAGCTCTGGACAGGATGGTGCTCTGTTCTGCTGACGGCAAAGTGACATGGCCTTGCCTCTGAAGACAGACTCACCCACCGTCCACTTGTGTTTTCATAGCGAACCCTTGTTATTGGACAAAATCTCACGGATCTTCAAATAGGCAACAAACAAAAATTTAGCTACTTTCATTTGGAGAGGGTTTGGGAATGTCGAAACCCTAACGAGGTCACCCCATTCCTCCCTCCGGGTACCACGTGTGGAGCTCCAGGGAGTCCTGGATGGAGACGTGGAATTGGGGGTGGGGGGCTGGGGCTAGGGGTCCTGCTGTCACCTGGGATGGCTGAGCACCTGCTTTCCACACCACGGCAGTGCCGATTATTAGCTACTCTCACGTCAAAGTAATACCATGGTCCCTCCGAGGATATTAATTCCTGTGATTCATATTCTTTCCTTCTCAGATCACAGGGCTTTTCATTAGCATATACTATGATTAAAATATTCTTTAAAGGTATTTTTCCAATGTAAACTTTTATTTCAACTCACCAGGCACTTACTGAGTGCGTATTATGAAAATCTGAAATAAGTTCTAACAAGCACATGACATGTCTGTTACCACTCAGTACATGTATGGAGCACTTACTACATACTGGATACTTCAGGAGGGGCTCGTCGTCAATATTAATATTGATTTAATATTGACTATTGAATTAATATTGATTCTCGTCCCCATAAAACCTTTTCTCCTTACCTATTACTAACCTCGGGTTACAACATAAAATGAGGGCTTAGGGAAAGTATTCGTGATTACAGAGCAGGAAAACTTGAACACGGTTCTTTTGATTCAGAAGTGCAGGATTTCTCCGGACACGCACAGAAGTAAGCAATGTAACGCAGAGCGTAAATGCAGGGCTGAGATGGGCGAGGGCTCTGTGCGCACGCACCAGGAGGACCAGCATGCTGGAAGCGCTGGGCAGCCTTCCCTTCCCGCGGCAGCCGGTGCTGGGCCAGGTAGTCAGCCAGCCCAGGGGGCAGAGCGAGCCGGCCTTTCCCCAGGAGCCCCCAGAGCCTGCCCCCGTCAGATGCCAGCCGCAAGTCCCAGGTCGTCACCTGCACCGGCCGACTGCGCAGCTCTAAATTGGGGGCTCCCGTGACGCCCTCCTCAGATCTGGTAATTTGCCAGAACGGCTCGCAGAACTCAGGAAAGTGCTTTACTTACTATCAGCCATCTGTGAGAAAGGATGCAGCTCCGGAACAGCCGGACGGACGAGGCGCACAGGGCGGGGTGTGGGGGAGGGGCGGGGTGCGCACGCCTTCCCGGGGCACGCCGTCCTTCCAGCACCTGCACATGGCCACCAACGTGGACGCTCCCGAACCCCACTGTTTGGGGCCCAGAGCTGAGGAGGGAATGTGGGACCACCCCACGGAACTGTCGGTCTCGAATTCCGGTTTCCTTCCTCTGCTGCCCGGGATGGAACTGAGCTCTACCGTTACAAGGTCCGTGGACAGGACGGGGAGCCCCATTATCAAAGGATTGCCCAGACACTTAGGGTTGTGTGCTGCAAAATGAGTTCCCAAAGACCCCCCCAAATGACTGACGGTAGACAATTTGGAAGCACTGCCTCATTATCACTTCCTCAGAGATTCGTGTTGTACGTGCAGCATTGACCATGAGACAAATTCTATCGTCCACTTGTTCTGAGAAATCCCCAAACTTGTGTAGTTATAGAATCCTGTTTATCTTACAACGCCCATCCTAGTGAACAGAATGAACAGAGCATCCTTTTAGACGAGAGGGCCAGACAGACAGTGGTCCTCATGAGCCCCATGCCGCTAGGAGGACGTGCTTGCGGCCACCCCAGACCCGGGTCATCGCCGCTACACAGTAAAGCACCTGCTCGCCACATGTGTGGGACCCGCGTGTGTCACGGGGAGCTTGCTGGGGAGCCGCGGGGGCCTCCAGGGGCTGCCTGGCCAGTCCGGAGCACCCGGGATCCCGCCGGTCCTTCGCTGAGCTTGGGCTCCGTTGTGCGGTGTCAGGCTCTCTCCCTCCACCAGCGCACTTGCATTTTCTGCCCAGCCTCTTTGGGGAGAAACCCCGGTGGGACCCCCAGCCTGGTGTTCAGCCTGCATTTTTGTCCTTGGGGCCACCTCCCGGGCTGTGCCCTCGGCCACAGACCTTCCCTCCCGCCCCCACCCTGCCACTGCAGCCCCCACCCCCCGCACGCGGCTCGAGGCCTCCCCGCCCACTTACCCGTAGACGCTCGTGGCTCCGAGCCAGCGGCCGCCCTGTCTCCTGCGGGGATGACCCCTCTCAGCCTCGGGTTCGTACTCTTCGACTTGTTTCGGTGTGTGCCCCTTGGATAATGACAAAGTCCCGTGCCTTTCTTTAATGATCTTCGAAATGTTAACATGAATCCAATACCATGATTGAAAACAGACTAACTCATGTCTGCGACTAGCTCTGGATGGAGGCGGGGGCCGGCGAGGGACAAAGCCAACAGTCTATGGAACGGCGTGTTGGGGGTGGGGCAATGGGCGTTCACTGTGAAATCATCTCTGCTTTTGGCGTATTTGAAAATTTTCATAAGAAAATTTGGGGGCAGGGCGGAATTTGAACAGTGGCAATTTAAGAATATGTTTTGTGAGCACCTGCTCTGCTCACGGAGGAGGGAGGGGAGCCTCAGGGAGGTGGGGTCACAGGGGCCCACCTGGCCGCGAGCTGCCGCCGGTCCTTCTCTGCTCGACCCTCTGAAGGCACACGGCTGCATCTGTGCCCCGCCGCTCACGCCCAGCCTGACACTCTCGGCGGCGCTCCAGCTCTGGAGCGGGGACCGGGGACACTCACAGCCTATTTTGGGGGGCTCATGTCTGGGCGGCTTGCCCAGCCGAGTACCAGGGCTCCACATCCCCTTGTCCGCCAGCTTGTCCTTTCTGACCCTCCTGGATCGCACACCAGGCCCAAGGGAAGAAGCCAAGAGCCGTCACTCCCCCCGGGACGCTTTCCGAATCCAGTTCCCATCTGGCTGGCCCTCAAGAGGCCACGTCAAGTCAAACAACCCGTCTCCGAGGAAAGCCTGGTTCCTGTGTGATGGATTTGCTTAGGAGAGAAATCGTGCCCAATCTATGCTTGGGTTAATGTTGGTAGGTGAGAAAAATGTGCATCCAGTGACTCTGAGCATCGTTTAAACAATTCCTTCTGCATGAGGGGCGTGCACACTCATGGGACGAGGTGGGGACAGAGCACAGGGGCCTGCCCATGACACAGAAGTATCCTCGAAACCTTGGGGCCAGATCTGTAGGTAGGGGCCCCTCCTGGAGCGAAGGGAGCCCCGAGGTTGCAAGAAGGAGTTGTGCTCTGGAAACTAACTGCTCCAGAAAGTTGACTACTCCAGTGAGGACTCCAAGCCAAGGTTCTAAACACAGGTGTTAAAGGCCCACCTGCACACCCTCAGGTTAGAAGTGACTAGCAGTGGGGTGGGAAATGATCAAGAAAGGGTGCGGCAAGCCCACCAGGAAGGGAACAGGATAATGATTATAAGGTTGGAGCCCCTTCTGGTTTTGAATATCCGACTGGGTTTGTATTAAATTAACACTTAACTCTGTGGCCATGGGGGGTCATTAAAGATTTTTGAACCAAGTGATGCTAGCACCCGGGAGGAAAGAATTTATAAGGAGGCGCGACTGGCCCCTAGGGATTGTCCCTGGCCAGAAAGCACTGAAGCCCATGGGACTCTCTGCCCTGGCGGGACTGGTGGACACCCACGGCAGGAATCACACCATCTGGCCCGCGTGTGCTTGTCCAGGGACAAATGGTGGAGCCAGAGGGAGAGAGTCAGCGGGGCCTAACTCTGAAGCCAGACCCCGAGTCCCCTAGGGAACATGAGGGAAGAGCATGCAACTGCTCCCTTAGTTCCAGTGTGAGGTCATCGGAGCAGAGGTGCAGAAATAGCTTCTGGATTCACCAAAGCTCCTAGGATCAGAGCCTCGTGAAAGATCTGACGACCGTAGTCCATGCACGCCCGCCCGTGCGGGCGGTGGCCGGGGTGAGCCCGGCGTGTAAGGCTCCTGAGCTCCGGACACCGCCGGCCCCCAGAGAGGGAGTCAGGACGTTGTACACACAGCATTTCCAGTGACAGTAAAATACGAATGCTCGGGAAAAGCCCAAGGGAACCAGGGGCAGGGCGCAGAGACGGAGCAAGGGACAAAGCCAGGATCTAAGTGAGCGTCGGATGAGACACTGGTTCCGGACTTGGTTTCCAGGAAAGTGGAGCCCCCCCCATGCACCCCATCATTCTAAAATCTGAGAACCACTTCTCAAGGTGCCTGGGGAAGGTCACTGTGAATTTGCTCCGCCATTGGATCTTAACGTAGAATTTGAGCTTCTGAGATGAATTTAGAAGTTTGTGTTTATATACGCTTTTATTTTCTAGTTAGAGAATTTATTTAATGTTTTTAAAGATTTTATTTATTTTTGCCAGAGAGGGAGAGAGACGGGGAGAGAGAGACAGAGAGCACAAGCAGGGGGAGCAGCAGAGGGAGAGGGAGAAGCAGGCTTCCCGCTGAGCAGGGAGCCCAACGCAGGACTCGATCCCAGGACCCTGGGATCATGACCCGAACCGAAGGTAGATGCTTAACCGACTGAGCCACCCAGGCGCCTCTCTAGTTAGAGAATTTAAATGCTCATCAGAGAGATCATCAAAACCTGCTAACCATTAGTACTGTTACTAACCTTTCTGGAATTCAGGGGTAAATGTGACCATGATCGGAGTTGATATTACTATCCTGTTCCCTTCCTGGTGGGCTTGCCGCACCCTTTCTTGATCATTTCCCACCCCACTGCTAGTCACTTCTAACCTGAGGGTGTGCAGGTGGGCCTTTAACACCTGTGTTTAGAACCTTGGCTTGGAGTCCTCACTGGAGTAGTCAACTTTCTGGAGCAGTTAGTTTCCAGAGCACAACTCCTTCTTGCAACCTCGGGGCTCCCTTCGCTCCAGGAGGG
>NW_022591187.1:0-7730 GCF_004348235.1 Phoca vitulina
CACCCCCCTCACTGAAATGGACAGATCGTCTAAGCAAAAGATCAACAAGGAAATAAAGACTTTAAATGACACACTGGACCAAATGGACTTCACAGACATATTCAGAACATTCCATCCCACAGCAACGGAATACACATTCTTCTCTAGTGCCCATGGAACATTCTCCAGAATCGATCACATCCTAGGTCATAAATCAGGTCTCAACCAGTACCAAAAGATTGGGATCATTCCCTGCCTATTTTCAGACCACAATGCTTTGAAACTAGAATTCAATCACAAGAGGAAAGTCGGAAAGAACTCAAATACATGGAGGCTAAAGAGCATCCTACTGAAGAATGAATGGGTCAACCAGGAAATTAAAGAAGAATTTAAAAAATTCATGGAAACCAATGAAAATGAAAACACAACTGTTCAAAATCTTTGGGATGCAGCAAAGGCAGTCCTAAGAGGAAAGTATATAGCAATACAAGCCTTTCTCAAGAAACAAGAAAGGTCTCAAGTACACAACCTAACCCTACCCCTAAAGGAGCTGGAGAAAGAACAGCAAATAAAGCCTAAACCCAGCAGGAGAAGAGAAATAATAAAGATCAGAGCAGAAATCCATGAAATAGAAACCAAAAGAACAGTAGAACAGATCAACGAAACTAGGAGCTGGTTCTTTGAAAGAATTAACAAGATTGATAAATCCCTGGCCAGACTTATCAAAAAGAAAAGAGAAATGAGCCAAATCAACAAAATCATGAATGAAAGAGGAGAGATCACAACCAACACCAAAGAAATACAAACAATTATAAGAACATATTATGAGCAACTCTATGCCAGCAAATTCGATAACCTGGAAGAAATGGATGCATTCCTAGAGATGTATCAACTACCAAAACTGAACCAGGAACATATAGAAACCCTGAACAGACCTATAACCACTAAGGAAATTGAAGCAGTCATCAAAAATCTCCCAAAACAAAAAAGCCCAGGGCCAGATGGCTTCCCAGGGGAATTCTATCAAACATTTAAAGAAGAATGAATACCTATTCTTCTGAAACTGTTCCAAAAAATAGAAATGGAAGGAAAACTTCCAAACTGATTTTATGAGGCCACCATTACCTTGATCCCAAAACCAGACAAAGACCCCATCAAAAAGGAGAATTACAGACCAATATCCCTGATGAACATGGATGCAAAAATTCTCACCAAAATACTAGCCAATAGGATCCAACAGTACATTAAAAGGATTATTCACCACGACCAAGTGGGATTTATCCCTGAGCTGCAAGGTTGGTTCAACATCCGCAAATCAATCAACGTGATACAATACATTAACAAAAGAAAGAACAAGAATCATATGATCCTGTCAATAGATGCAGAAAAAGCATTTGACAAAGTACAGCATCCTTTCTTGATCAAAACTCTTCAGAGTATAGGGATAGAGGGTACATACCTCAATATCATAAAAGCCATCTATGAAAAACCTACAGCGAATATAATTCTCAATGGGGAAAAACTGACAGCTTTCCCCCTAAGGTCAGGAACGCGGCAGGGATGTCCACTATCACCACTGCTATTCAACATAGTATTGGAAGTCCTAGCCACAGCAATCAGACAACAAAAAGAAATATAAGGCATCCAAATCGGCAAAGAAGAAATCAAACTCTCACTCTTTGCAGATGATATGATACTTTATGTGGAAAATCCCAAAGACTCCACCCCAAAACTGCTAGAACTCATACAGGAATTCAGTCAAGTGGCAGGATATAAAATCAATGCACAGAAGTCAGTGGCATTCCTATACACCAACAACAAGTCAGAAGAAAGAGAAATTAAGGAGTCGATCCCATTTACAATTGCACCCAAAACCATAAGATACCTAGGAATAAATCTAACCAAAGAGGCAGAGGATCTGTACTCAGAAAACTATAAAATACTCATGAAAGAAATTGAGGAAGACACAAAGAAATTGAAAAACGTTCCATGCTCATGGATTGGAAGAACAAATATTTTGAAGATGTCAGTGCTACCTAGAGCAATCTACACATTCAATGCAATCCCCATCAAAATACCATCCACTTTTTTCAAAGAAATGGAACAAAGAATCCTAAAATTTGTGTGGAACCAGAAAAGACCCCGCATAGCCAGAGGAAGGTTGAAAAAGAAAAGCAAAGCCGGCGCCATCACAATTCCGGACTTCCAGCTCTACTACAAAGCTGTCATCATCAAGACAGTATGGTACTGGCACAAAAACAGACACATAGATCAATGGAATAGAATAGAGAGCCCAGAAATGGACCCTCAACTCTATGGTCAACTAATCTTTGACAAAGCAGGAAAGAATATCCAATGGAAAAAAGACAGTCTCTTCAACAAATGGTGTTGGGAAAATTGGACAGCCACATGCAGAAGAATGAAACTGGACCATTTCCTTACACCACACACAAAAATAGACTGCAAATGGTTGAAAGACCTCAGTGTGAGACTGGAGTCCATCAAAATCCTAAAGGACAACACAGGGAGCAACCTCTTCGACCTCAGCCGCAGCAACATCTTCCTAGAAACATCGCCAAAGGCAAGGGAAGCAAGGGCAAAAATGAACTATTGGGACTTCCTCAAGAGAAAAAGCTTTTGCACAGCAAAAGAAACAGTCCACAAAACCAAAAGACAACCGACAGAATGGGAGAATATATTTGCAAATGACATATCAGATAAAGGGCGAGTATCCAAAATCTATAAAGAACTTATTAAACTCAACACCTAAAGAACAAAGAATCCAATCAAGAAATGGGCAGAAGACATGAAGAGACATTTTTCCAAAGAAGACATCCAAATGGCCAACAGACACATGAAAAAGTGCTCAACATCACTCGGCATCAGGGAAATCCAAATCAAAACCTCAAGGAGATACCACCTCACACCCTTCAGAATTGCTAAAATTAACAAGTCAGGAAATCACAGATGTTGGCGGGGATGCAGAGAAAGCGGAACCCTCCTACACTGTTGGTGGGAATGCAAGCTGGTGCAACCACTCTGGAAAACAGTATGGAGGTTTCTCAAAAAGTTGAAGATAGAGCTAGCATATGATCCAGCAATTGCACTACTGGGTATTTACCCCAAGGATACAAATGTTGGGATCCGAAAGGGTACGTGCACCCCGATGGTTATAGCAGCACTGTCCACAGTAGCCAAACTGTGGAAAGAGGCAAGATGTCCATCGACAGATGAATGGATAAGGAAGAGGTGGTATATATATACATTGGAATATTATGCAGCCATCAAAAGGAATGAGATCTTGCCATTTGCAACAATGTGGATGGCACTGGAGGGTGTTATGCTGAGCGAAATAATTCGATCAGAGAAAGACATATATCATATGACCTCACTGATAGGAGGAATTCTTAATCTCAGGAAACAAACTGAGGGTTGCTGGAGTAGGGTTGGGCTGGGAGCAATGGGGTGGCTGGGTGATAGACACTGGGGAGGGTATGTGCTATGGTGAGGGCTGTGAATTGTGCAAGACTGTTGAATCACAGATCTATACCTCTGAAACAAATAATACATTATATGTTAAGAAATAAAAAAAGAAGAAGATAGCAGGAGGGGGAGAATGAAGGGGAGGAAATCGGAGGGGGAGACAAACCATGAGAGACGAAGGACTCTGAAAAACCAACTTAGGGTTCTAGAGGGGAGGGGGGTGGGAGGATGGGTTAGCCTGGTGATGGGTATTGAGGAGGGCACGTTCTGCATGGAGCCCTGGGTGTTATGCACAAACAATGAATCATGGAACACTACATCGAAAACTAATGATGTAATGTATGGTGATTAACATAACAATAAAAAATTTAAAAAAATTAAAAACCTCAATGAGATACCACCTCACACCAGTCAGAATGGCAAAAATTAACAGGTCAGGAAATGACAGATGTTGGCGGGGATGCGGAGAAAGGGGAACCCTCCTACACTGTTGGTGGGAATGCAAGCTGGTGCAGCCACTCTGGAAAACAGTATGGAGGTTCCTCAAAAAATTGAAAATAGAGCTACCATACTATCCTACAATTGCAGTACTGGGTATTTACCCCAAAGATACAAATGTAGGGATCCGAAGGGGTACGTGCACTCCGATGTTTATAGCAGCAATGTCCACAATAGCCAAACTGTGGAAAGAGCCAAGATGTCCATCGACAGATGAATGGATAAAGAAGAGGTGGTGTATATATATATACAATGGAATATTATGCAGCCATCAAAAGAATGAGATCTTGCCATTTGCAATGACATGGATGGAACTGGAGGGTATTATGCTGAGCGAATAAAGTCAAACAGAGAAAGACATGTATCATATGACCTCACTGATAGGAGGAATTCTTAATCTCAGGAAACAAACTGAGGGTTGCTGGAGTGGGGGGTGGGATGGGAGGGATGGGCTGACTGGGTGATAGACACTGGGGAGGGTATGCGCTCTGGTAAGTGCTGTGAATTGTGCAAGACTGTTGAATCACAAATCTGTACCTCTGAAACAAATAATGCAATATATGTTAAGAAAAAAATGAAGAAGATAGCAGGAGGGGAAGAATGAAGGGGAGGAAATCAGAGGGGGAGAGGAACCGTGAGAGACGATGGACTCTGAAAAACAAACTGAGGGTTCTAGGGGGAAGGGGCGTGGGAGGATGGGTTAGCCTGGTGATGGGTATTGAGGAGGGCACGTTCTGCATGGAGCACTGGGTGTTATGCACAAACAATGAATCATGGAACACTACATCTAAAACTAATAATGTAATGTATGGTGATTAACATAACAATAAAAAAATTTTAAGAAAAGACATTAATATGACTTGATAATTATCTAATCCAGAGAGTGAAAGGAATCTTTTCCAAGTTCCATAGCAGCCACTTCTCAGGGTTTATTGAGGGAAAGGCAGTTATCTTATTAATTTTGTGGCTACCATTCCTACTTTCCCAGAAAAGAGCCTTCCAGCCTTTCCCATTCCCCAGAAACCAATGTGAGCACCCTGTTTTGCTATAGGGGTGAGGTGAGCCACTTGGCAGCTACACTGAGACAGAAAATTTGGGAGTTTTGGGGGTTCCAGAATCACAGAGTCTGAAGGCCCCTGCCATGGCAACCCTCTTCTAGGTTTAGAATTAAAATTAACCTTCCTTTTGAAAAAGAATTGGAAAAGAATTTCCCCAGTAGCAAAACTGCCTAATATGGCAAGAAATAGTAGTCCCAGTCTCAGAAAGACAAAATTTCATTCTTACCCTCCAACACAAGTATGGACAGAAACCTAGCAAAATTACATGGTGCAACAATGCCATCTAGTGACCAAATGAGAAAAATAGCCAAAGCCTGAAAAAAATTGTTTCCAAGAGTAAAATTCTGGATAAAAGAGCTTAGATGACAGTCATTCCTACCACCCTGATTCTCCTCTTTGTCCAGGTAAATATATCTAAACTCCACATTTTTTTTAATTTTTTTAAAAAAATGTTATTATGTTATGTTAGTCACCATACAATACATCATTAGTTTTTGATGTAGTGATCCATGATCCATTGTTTTCATATAACACCCAGTGCTCCAGGTAATACATGCCCTCCTCAATACCCATCACCGGCTAACCCCTCCACCCACCCTCTTCCCCTCTAAAACCCTGTTTGTTTCTCAGAGTCCATAGTCTTTCATGGTTCATCTCTCCCTCCGATTTCCTTCCCTTCATTTTTCCCTTCCTTCTCCTAATGTCCTCCATCCTATTCCTTATGTTCCACAAATAAGTGAAACCATATGATAATTGACTTTCTCTGCTTGACTTATTTACTTAGCATAATCTCCTCCAGTCCCATCCGTGTTGATGTAAAAGTTGGGTATTCATCCCTTCTGATGGCTGAGTAATAGTCCATTGTATATATGGACCACATCTTCTTTATCCATTCATCTGTTGAAGGGCATCTCGGCTCTTTCCACAGACATTGCTGCTATGAACACTGGGGTGCATATGGCCCTTCTTTTCACTACATCTGTGTCTTTGGGGTAAATACCCAGGAGTGCAATTGCTGGGTCATAGGGGAGCTCTATTTTTAAATTTTTGAGGAACCTCCACACTGTTTTCCAAAGTGGCTGTACCAACTTGCATTCCCACCAACAGTATAAGAGGGTTGCCCTTTCTCCACAACCTCTCCAACATTTGTTGTTTCTCTCCCTGTCCATTTTTGCCATTCTAACTGGGGTAAGGTGGTATCTCAATGTGGTTTTGATTTGGATTTCCCTGATGGCTAATGATGATGAACATTTTTTCATTGTCTGTTAGCCATTTGTATGTCTTCTTCAGAGAAGTGTCTTTTCATATCTTCTGCCCACTTTTTGACTTGATTATTTGTTTTTTGGGTGTTGAGTTTGAGAAGTTCTTTATAGATCTTGGATACCAGCCCTTTATCTGTAGTGTCATTTGCAAATATCTTCTCCCATTCTGTGGGTTGCCTCTTTGTTTTGTTGACTGTTTCCTTGGCTGTGCAAAAGCTTTTTATCTTGATGAAGTCCCAAAAGTTCATTTTTGCTTTTGTTTCACTAGGTTTTGGAGATGTATCTTGAAAGAAGTTGCTGTGGCCGATGTCAAAGAGGTTACTGCCTATGTTCTCCTCTAGGATTTTGATGGATACCTGACTCACATTGAGGTCTTTCATCCATTTTGAGTTTATCTTTGTGTATGGTATTAGAGAATGGTCAAGTTTCATTCTTCTGCATGTGGCTGGCAATTTTCCCAGCACCATTTATTGACGAGACTGTCTTTTTTCCATTGCATGTTTTTTCCTGCTTTGTCAAAGATTATTTGACCATAGAGTTGAGGGTCCATATCTGGGTTCTCTATTCTGTTCCATTGGTCTGTATGTCTGTTTTTGTGCCAGTACCATGCTGTCTTGGTGATCACAGCTTTGTAATATAGCTTGAAATCGGGCAACATGATGCCCCCAGCTTGGTTTTTCTTTTTCAACATTTCCTTGGTGATTCAGGGTCTTTTCTGATTCCATACAAATTTTAGGATTATTTGTTCTAGCACTTTGAAAAATGACATTGGAATTGTGATGGCATTGAAGGTATAGATTGCTCTGGGTAGCATAGACATTTTAATAATGTTTATTCTTCCGATCCATGAGCATGGAATATTTTTCCATCTTTTTGTGTCTTCTTCCATTTCTTTCATGAGTGTTTTGTGGTTCCTAGAGTATAGACCCTTTACCTCTTTGGTTAGGTTTATTCCGAGGTATCTTATGGTTTTTGGTGCTATTGTAAACGGAATAGTTTCTCTAATTTCTCTTTCTACAGTTGCGTTGTTAGTGTATAAGAAAGCAACTGATTTCTGTGCATTGATTTTGTATCCTGCCACATTACTGAATTGCTATATGAGTTCTAGTAATTTGGGGGTGGAGTCTTTTGGGTTTTCCACATAAAGTATCATGACATCTGTGGAAAGAGAGTTTGACTTCTTCTTTGCCATTTTGAATACCATTTATTTTTTTTTGTTGTCTGATTGCTGTTGCTAGGACTTCTAGTACTATGTTGAACAACAGTAGCGAGAGTGGACATCCTTGACGTGTTCCTGATCTTAAGGGAAAGGCTCTCAGCTTTTCCCCATTGAGGATGATATTCACTGTGGGTATTTCATAGATGGATTTTATGAACTTGAGGAATGTTCCCTCTATCCCTAGACTCTGAAGACTTTTAATCACGACAGGATGTTGTATTTTGTCGAATG
>NW_022591188.1:0-7730 GCF_004348235.1 Phoca vitulina
TATCTGCTGGGATCCTTTGCCCACATTTTTCAAATTGGGTTATTTTTAAAAAATCAATTATTACTGAGTTGTAAGAGGTTTTATGTTCCATATCAGATCTACATCTGCCAACATTTTGTCCCAGTCTGTGGGTTGTCTTGTCCCTTTCTTGATGTTTTCATTTAAAGCTCCGAAGGTTTTAATTTTGATGAAGTCAGATTTATCTTTTTTTCTTGCTTGTGCTTTTGGTGTCATATCTAAGGACCCCTTGGCTAATCCAAGGTCATAAAAATTTGCTCCTGTGTTTTCTTCTAGTTGTGGTTTTAGCACTCACGCTTAGGTTTATCATCCTTTTGAATCAATACCTGTGGATCATGTGAGGAAGGGGTCCATTTTGTTCCTCTGCCTGTGGCTGTTTACTTGTTCCAGCCTCATTTCCTGAAAAGACCATTGGTTCCCCCTGAATTGTCTTGGCAGCCTTTTCTAAATCAATCGACCATAAGTATTAGGTTTACTTCTGGACTCTGGATTCCATTCCCTTGATCCAACTGTCAATCCTTATGCCAGTACAACATTATCTTGATTACTGTAGCTTTGTTGTAAGCTTTTAAATGAAAAATTGTTATTACTCATTTTTATTCTTCTTTTTCAAGAGAGTTTTGCTATTCTGGGTCCCTTGCATGTCCATGTGCATTTTAGGATGAGTATGTCAATTTCTGGGGGGAAAAAAGGTAGCTGGGATTTTGATAGGGATTTCTTGAATAGGTAGACAATTTGGGAAGCATTGCCATCATAACAATATGAGTCTTTTAGTATATTCATAATCCATGAATATGGGATGTCTTTCCATTCCTTTAGATCTTTTGAACTTTTTTTTTCAACAATGATTCATAGTTTAATGTGTATGAGTTTTGAACTTCATTTATTAAATGTACTCCTATTTTACTCTTCACTCTTTTTTTAAAAGCTTTTATTTATTTATTTGACAGAGAGAGAGAGAGAGAGAGACAGTGAGAGAGGGAACACAAGCAGGGGGAGTGGCAGAGGGAGAAGCAGGCTTCCTGCTGAGCAGGGAGCCTGATGCAAGGCTGGATCCCAGGACCCAGGGATCATGAACTGAGCCGAAGGCAGATGCTTAACGACTGAGCCACCCAGGGGCCCCCTATTTTACTCTTCTGATGCTATTATAAAAAGAATTGTTTTCTTAATTTTATTTTAAGATTGTTCATTGCTAGTGTAAAGAAATACAAGTGATTTCTGTGTGGATCTTTCATCCTGAAACCTTGCTTAACCTCATCATTTGTCTGAATAGGTTTTTTTAAGTGCATTTTTTTGAAATTTTCTAAATACCAAATCATATCTCTGCAAATAGAGATGGTTTTACTTTTTCTTTTCAAACCTGGATGTTTTTATATCTTTTTGTTCCTTAACTACCCTGGCTGAAGCTTCCAGTACAACATGGGACAAAAGTGGTAAAAGCAGGCATAATGGTCTTTTTACTGATCCTAGTGGGAAATCCTTCTATTTTTCACCAGTAACTGTTCTAAATACAGGTTTTATCATAGATGCTCTATCAGGTTGAGGAAGTTCCCTTCTATGCTTAGTTTGGTGAGTGTTTGTATTATGAAAGAGGATTGGATTTTGTCAAGTGCTTTTCCTGTGTCCATTGAGATGATCATATGGTGTTTGTCCTTTATTCTCTTAAAGTTTTTATTATATTGATCTGTTTTCACATATTAACCAACTTCACTTTCCATCCCAGTTGGTCGTAGTATATCTTTTTCCTATGTTGCAGGACTTCATTTACTAAGATTTTATTAAGGATTTTTCATCTCTATCCATAAGGGATATTGATGTGTAGTGTTGGGGTATTTTTGTTTGTTTGTTTGTTTTTTATATCTTTGTCTGGTTTCAGTATCAGGGTAACTCTGACCTCATAGAATTCATTAGTAAATGTTCTTTTAATTTTTTGGAAGAGTTTGTTAGGCATTAGTGTTAATTCTTCTTTCAATGTTTGACAAAATTGACCAGAGAAGCCATTTGGTTGTGGGCTTTTCTTCATGAGAAGTTTTATTGCTACTTCAATCTCTTTACTTGCTGTAGATCTATTCAGATTTCTTATTTTTTCCTGAGATGGTTTTGGCAGTTTGTGGATTTCTAGGAATTGTCTCTTATCTGTTATCTTGGCTATCACGATAATTATTCACAGAATTCCCTTATATTCTTTTTTTTTTTTAATTTTTGTGAAGTCACTAATCACACCTTCTCTTTCAGTCTTGATTTTAGTAATTTGACTCTTCCGGGGTTTTTTTGTGTTTTTTTTTTTTCTCTCTTGGGCAGTCTGTAAGGTTTGTAAATTTTGTTGATCCTTTCCAGAACGTATTTTTGTTATATTGGTATTCTGTATTGATTTTCTTTTCTCTATTTTATCATATTTCTGCTCTATTCTTTGTGATTTCCTTCTCTTCTACTCGCTTTGGGTTTTGCTTGCTTTTCTTTTTCTTGCTTGTTAAGGTGGAATGGCTGGGTTGGTCTGAATCATTCCTCATCTTTCTTTTTTTACTACTATAAATTTCCCTTAGGCACTCTTCGACTGCATTCTTTAAGTTCTGGTATATTGCATTTTCTTGTCATTCATGGAAAAATACTTTTTGATTCTGTTTGTGATTTCTTCATTTGCCCTACGTGTGTTTTTGAGTCCATGTCTCTGTGAGTTTCCCAAATTTTCTCTTGTCATCAGTCACTCATTGAATTCTGTTGTTAGAAAGTGTACTTGGTATGGTTTCCACCTTAAATGTATTGAGGCATTCCACTGTTCTGAGGCCCCCCCTTTAGGGTCGTCTGGCCAAAGCTTAAGGCTCCCGTTGCTGCAGTCTTCTGGCCCCTTCTGCATTCAGGACTGCATGTGGGCCCACGTGGAGGGAGGACAGGGAGAGGAAAGTCCCCGGGGTCGGTGCCCTTTGGAAGGTCATAGTTCCACAGAACATAGAAGGAAGCTCCCCCCTCTGAGTTTGGGCTCCTGTTGGCCCCTTCACCGGCCACCACCAACGGGATTGTCCGAGGGCCAGGATATGAGAGAATGGGAAAACAAGAAAGAAGAAAGAAAAGGAAGCCCAGGGCACTGCTGTGCTTTCTGGGGATTAGGAGTCTGGGGATTTTTTGACTTGGAGCCAAAGCTAGCAGCTTCCCCTGAGCGCTCTCTGCCTGTGCCCCACAGCTGACATATGGGTTTCCAGCTACCTCCGATTCAGGCTGTGACGCTGGAGGGAAAATGGCAAACTCACCACCACTGGAGGTCCTTTAAATCCTGGTCTTCTTCCCAGTCTGCCCAGCACTATTTTCTTCTGAGGGTCCTCCAGTAGCTGCCCCTGCATTCTGTCAAGGTTTTATAATGAGACACGGTGGAAAATACAGGTGAAGTGTTATTCTATCTTATCCAGAACTGGAACCTGAAGTGGATTTTAGAAACCAGAAGTAAAAGAGAAACCCAGATTAATGTGAATCCATTCTTTTTACTGGGAAGATAATTAAACCGACTGTCTGTTCCTAGTGGGGTAGCCATGTTACCCTCATCTACAATGGATGGCTTCCTTACCCTCATGTAAATTGTATGCCCAGGTGTATCTTTATCTAATTCTGCTTCATTTGAAAGAATTATTCATAGTCATTGAAATTTCCAGCTGCTTCGAGACTAGGTTGAATAAGTAAAACTGATGACTCTCCAGGATGTGCTCACTGTTACAGATGTTTCATAATCCGAATAATCCAGGATCCTGCTAATTCTACAGCCGAGGTCCTTCGCGGATCATCTCAAACCCACAGTCTTGGATATTAACTTCCATTTTTGACAAAACAGTTGATGGGAATGCCAACGCCAAAAACGTTAATTAAAAGACACGAGATCACATCATTAGATGCACATGCATTGATTCTCCATATTGATTTTTTTTTAAAGATTTTATTTATTTATTTGACAGAGAGAGACACAGCGAGAGAGGGAACACAAGCAGGGGGAGTGGGAGAGGGAGAAGCAGGCCTCCCGCAGAGCAGGGAGCCCGATGCGGGGCTCGATCCCAGGACCCTGGGATCATGACCTGAGCCGAAGGCAGACGCTTAACAACTGAGCCACCCAGGCGCCCCCTCCATATTGATTCTTTAAGAGCTGGCCTAGCAAGACACAAGGAGAGTTCAGAGAACAGAGATGCCCAGAGCGGGGAGCTTCCTTCTATGTTCTGTGGAACTATGACCTTCCAAAGGGCACCGACCCCAGGGACTTTCCTCTCCCTGTCCTCCCTCCACGTGGGCCCCCCCCTTCACTAAATGCAGAGTTCATGTGAGGGATCCTGTTGATTCCTTCAGCATCAGGCGATAGGGTGCAGGAAGGGAGTCAGGAAGTGCTTGCCAGATACCTTTTTCCCAACCTGGTTTAGTTTCAAAAGTTTGAGCTCATTGAGAATATAGAGTTCGAAGAGAGAAGTGAGCTCTTGAGGGAAATGTGGAGACAGAAAGAGAATTTCTCTCATATTAAAAAAAGCAATAACTGGGTGTGGGGGGTAGAGGCTACAGGGCAGGCAGGGATGCTCCAAAGTGTGCTCCAACCTCAGAAACAGTGGTCACGTGATGTACCACAGATGTGGATCCCACCCCAAACCTAGTTCAGAGGCAGCAAGAGAGCTTGAGATCTGAGGGGTCCATGGGAGCTGGCAGGGGTTGTCTCCGCACTCAGCTGTCATTACCCCACCTGGAGCCCCAAAGCTACAGTGGGAGAGTGCCATAAAAATGCCTCTTGTTTTCCCACCAGCCAAATGGAGATAAAATAAAGTTTATTTAGAGACACTAAAGACATAGAATATTTCTGGCACACCCACATTGTGGACCGAGGTTCCCGTCCATCACCCCCCACCACAGCCACCTGGCAGTCTCCAAACGTACAATAACAAGTAAACAGAGACATAACATTTGTGGAAAGGAGGATTTTCAGCAAATATAGGAGGTTGCCAAAGCCAGGGAGTCTCATTCAGCCAAATGATTATAGCTTGATTTTTTTTCTAAGCATCTTTTTAGCATTATGTTGTCACCTATAATAAGTAGCCTTCTTGCCCAAGGGGTAGAAGATCCTAATTGGCCCTGGCGAAGGAATTTTTCATACGTTTCAGGAGGAAAAGGATGAGCAGCACATGCAGTTCCATTATGGTTTCATTTTTTAAGACACTGAATATTGTTCATGTGCTGTTCTTATATTATTGCATGCAGAGTAACAATCTTTCGTGCCAAGAAGAGGGCTGTGTTGGGGGAGGGGCAGAGAGGGTGCATTTCATTTATTGGCAGCTACGAGCCTCTGTGATTGGTTTTTCTCTCCCCTGCTGAGGTCAATAACCAGCTCTGATATGATTTCTGCTGAATCAGTTTGCTTTGATTTGTCTTGTCCTCCTGCCCAACGTTAATTCTATCTCCAAATGAGTGCTGGGCTAAAATACAGAGCTTATCGCTGTGAATTGTGCAAGACTGTTGAATCTCAGATCTGTACCTCTGAAACAAATAATGCAATATATGTTAAGAAAGAAAAAAAGAAGAAGAAGAATGTAGCAGGAGGGGAAGAATGAAGGGGGGGAAATCGGAGGGGGAGAAGAACCATGAGAGACAATGGACTCTGAAAAACAAACTGAGGGTTCTAGAGGGGAGGGTGGTGGGAGGATGGGTTAGCCTGGTGATGGGTATTGAGGAGGGCACGTTCTGCATGGAGCACTGGGTGTTATGCACAAACAATGAATCATGGAACACTATATCTAAAACTAATGATGTAATGTATGGGGATTAACATAACAATAAAAAAATTTTTTAAAAAATACAGAGCTTATTTCAATGGAAAAAAAAAAAGTATTTCTCCTTCTTTGATGGCCCTTCATTTTGACTCTCAGATCCCCTCAGCCTTTCCAAGGTCTGTAATCAATAGTTACGTGGCTCCAGGTCCTCTATCTAGGAGAAATGGGGAGACCTTGGCAGTACTTTCTTCTCAGACTTCAGAATTCAGAGTTAATGTAGGGATTAAAAGGACTTTATTCTCCTTCCCTTTCCAGTGAGATGCACTCTCATTGCCTTATTTTAAAATAGTCCTCCCTTCTAGAATTCTGCTGGATTTCTCTCACCCATCTTCTCAGGAATTAATATGGTTTATCTTAAGGAAAGATAGCTCTGCCCCCAGGTGACCAAAAGTAAAAGCGAAGTTCAAGCAAATAATTAAAAAAAATTTTTTTCTCCAAGAGCAACTCTTTTGTTGTCCAATGCAGAATGTAAAGTGTTGCCCAATACGACCTTACCAGAAGTGAAGGTGCTCCTTCCACAAACCCAGTGTGTGGCTCTTGGGCTCACAGCCCTATAAACATGAAGACATCCTAGCCTCTAGCTGGCACAAACTCTATTCTCTAGTAACATCATTGATATGAAATTAAGGGCAGTAGGTGAGCCTACTGCTAAAAATATTGATATTGGGACTGAACTACGTGGAAAGAAAATGAAGTTATCATCTCTGTTGACCAAAACGATGGACGAGAATGGGCGGAGGAGGTCCGCACATGTGTAGATGACCGTCTTCACCCCATGACTCCACGTCGCCTTCCCTCTGTGTGTGTCTGGGTCCTGATGTCCTCTTCTTACAAGGACACCTGTCAGCCTGGATTAGGGACCACCCTGGTGACCTCGGTTTACCTTAATGACCTCTCTCACAGCCCCACCTGCAGATACAGTCCCTTCTGAGGCTGCAAAGTGTGACTTCAGGGAGGGCGCCATTCAGCCCATAGGAGTCCCATCCCTCAAGCCCCTGTTCAGCCAGCTGGATTTACCATCTCAGTTCAGGATGTCAGGATCTTAAATATTTCCTCCCTCGGAGTCACTGTGTTGAATTTTAAGTGTGAGCAGAAAGGGCTTTCTTCTAATTAGAGCTGGGATCTGACTACAAGTTTTGGCCTATGCAGAGCAGGGCAGACAGAGCAAACCTTCCAGCAAGGTGTCGGTCACCCTGTCCCATTAATGTCAATTCCTCAGGGTCCAGAGTGGTACTGGAACAAGGCTCATGCCAGTAGGAACCCTGGACCCTGAGTGCTTGGGGGGCCTGCAGGCGATTGCTGCTCAGCCTGCCCCTGCTGGCCTTTATTTATTTTCTTATTTTATTTATTTACCTGACAGAGAGAGACACAGCGAGAGAGGGAACACAAGCAGGGGGAGTGGGAGAGGGAGAAGCAGGCTTCCCGCTCAGAAAGGAGCCCGATACTGGTTCGATCCCGGGACCCCGGGATCATGACCTGAGCTGAGGCAGACGCTTAACGATTGAGCCACCCAGGTGCCCCTACCTGCCGATCTTTATTAGCCCAATTTCCTCCAAGGAGCCAATTGACAGCGGGCTGTGGGGTAGGGCACCCGTGGGGATGCTGTCAGCCCAGTGCAGGGACTCTGCCTGCCTTTGGCCTCCAACCATGGAGGAACAGAGGAACAAAATGCTCACGGAATGAAGTCAGACTTCTGCCTTGCTCCCAAACTCATCTACCAACACACCACCAATTTTATGGGTTGAATTGAGCCCCCTGCCCCCAAAAGATGCTGAAGCCCTAACCCCCAGTACCTGTGACATGACCTTATTTGGAAATAGGGTCTTTGCAGATGATTGAGGATGGGGCCATCAGTAAAGGACCTGATCCGATATGACCGGTGTCCTCATCGAAAGGAGAACTTTGGACCCAGACATCACACAAGAAGAG
>NW_022591189.1:0-7730 GCF_004348235.1 Phoca vitulina
TCCATTCTAGCTATTGTTTTCACAATTGCTAGCCTGAATTCCATCTCCAACATCTTGGTTATATCTGCGTCCATTTGTAAATCTGCTGCATAAGTCATAATCTCTGAGTCTTTTCTATTTGGGGGGTTCCTCCTCCTAGTCATTCTGTTGATGGGTGTTTGAGGGAATGTATAGAGTCCAAATTATTGACCAGAGCCCAAGCAAGATGCACCTGTTTTCTAGGGACCTTAGGGTTGCTGACCTCTTGTTTTCCCAGCCTGTCTTCTGTGGGAGGGGCCTGCTGTGCTGTTACTTAGGCAACCCTGTTTGGGCAGAGTTGCCCTGCCCCCCCCGTGGTGGGGGATGGGCTCAGTGGGAATCGGTTTTTTGGAACTTTTGTCCTCTGGCAGCTTTCCCTGGTGGCTTTCTGCGTCTCTTCCATGAGTCAGAGCAGAAGAGACCATTTCCAACCCTCTGCCTCAGAGCAGAGAGATCGCAGTCTGTTCTTCAGAGTGCTCTCCAGTCCACACCGTCTCCGTTTCTGTCCATGCTGCTGTAAACTGCAGCGTCCTGGGTTATGTGCCCCTCCACAGCGCTCCCAGTCCTGCCTCCAGGTTGGAGCATGTCTCTGCCCTTTGTGCTTCTAAAACCGCCAGCCGCTCCCAGTTCACACACGCGACCCCACAGCTCCAGGTTTCTGCCCCGGGGGCTGCCCTAAAGTCCTTTCCCCGCCACTACCAGCCTGTGAGTCTGCGCCCCGTCCCCAGCATGTGAAGCTGTCACTCATGGGTGTTGTAGGATCCCCATGGCCAGGCTCCCTCCCGCTGCCGTTTATCCTCCAATATCTGCCCGTGGAATCAGGGCTCCCCGCTTCATACCTCAAAACCAACCACCTGTGATATTCTGTTTGTAGAGATCCAGATCTTTTTACATCTCAGGCTGGTTTCGTGGGTGCTCAGAGTGGTCTGGTAGATATCCAGCTCAATTCCAGGGACCAGTTGAAATAGGGTCCCCTACTCCTCCGCCATCTTTTCTTCCCCAGAGAGACTAGAAGTTTTGTTCTGCCCTATCCCATCACCAATGCCTCTGGCCATCCCTTGAACCAAGCTACAACCATCTACCTTTTACACACAACAGTTCAAGGCTACTTTCAGTATCTCCAGGGCTTTTTACAGTGGTATTGTTGGAGTGGTTGCTCTTTTCCCTGAAATCTATGCTTCCCTCTGGCTTCTATCTCCAGAGTTGATTTTGGGTAGGAAGCAGAAATTCATTTGTCAAGAACTGTAGTTAGGTGCTTACTCTGTGCATAGAACTTTACTTGCATTAATCTCATTTAATTGTTTTAACATCCCTATGTGGTACGTACTATTATCATACCCATTTTACAGATGAGGAAACTGCAGCACAAGGACATTAAACAGCTCACACAAGATCACAGTGTAAGAGATGGAGTCAAAATTCAAACCCAGTCAATCTTACTCCAGAGACTAGGATCTTTTTCACCACCAGATGCCCAGTGATTAGCATACTGTAGGTGCTCAAAATATTTATCAAATGTTTTTCAAATAATGAACAAATGGATGGATGGTTAGAAGTACACTGCCAGCTTCCTCAGTAGCCTTATTTCCTCAGTTTTCCTCTGTTCGAGTGCTTTAGTGTCTCTGAAATATACTATGAAGCCTATCTGTGTATCTTTTGCAGAGTGATGCATTCTACTTTCAGCCTTTATTATTTAAAAAAGCATATTTGTATTTCTTTTTGTTGTTGTTAAAACTTTTTTATTTTGAAGTAATTTTAGATTTACAAAAGTGTCACGAAGATAATACAGTAGGTTCATGTACCCTTCACCCAACTTTTCCTAAAGTTATCATCTTACACAATCATGATACATTTGATATATTTGTACTTCTAATAAAAAGAAACACCTATCTTTTTATTTTTCTGCCCGAGTATAGGTGACATACCTTTCTCATTATCAGAGCTCTGTCACAAAAGCTGTCTTGTTTTCCCTCTGTAATTTCTGGTGGAAATAGGTCCTGCAAAAGAAAGAACATAAATGGCCATCAAAAATACGGGAAGATGGTCTGTCTCACCAACTATGAATGAAATACACATTAAAACAACATGGAACTAGCAAAAAGTTTTTTTCAAACTGGCAAAAAATTAAAGGATTAAAATACACAGTATTGGTAAGAGTTCTAGGGAACAGACCTTCTTATACATTGGTAGTGAGAGTTTAAATTGAAGCAGCCTTTTTAAAAGGAAATTTGACAAAATCTATCAATATTTAAGTATGTAGACATTTGACCCAGGATTTCCATTTCTAATAATTTATGTTACAAAAAAAACCTTGTATTGTACAAGTATATTTGTTGTAGCATAAATTCATATAGAAAAAAACTGGAATAAATGAAATTTCTGTTAATGGGGCAATGGTTAAATAGGCTGACAATGGGATACTATGGAATCATGCAATGATGGAAATCTATATGTATTTATGTAGGAAAGTATTCATGATATATTGATAAATGAGAAAACATAGAAAAGTATACAAAATGCCCAATTTTTATAAACCAAAATAATTTATATATCTGATTGTATATGTTTATATATGCATATTAAAATTCTGAATTTATACCAATCTGTTAACAATTGTTAACTCTGAAGAGTGGGATTAAACGGAGAACAGATTGGTGGTTGCTAGAGGTAAAGGGTAAGGGTTGGGAAAATGGGTTAAGGGGGTCAAAGGGTACAAACTTCCAGTTATAAGATAAATAACTTTTGGTAATGTCATGTATAGCATGGTGACTATAGTTAACACTGTATTGTATGTTTGAAAGTTGCTAAGAGAGTACATCTTAAAAGTTCTCATCACAAGAAAAAAAAATGTAACTATGTGAGGTGATGGATATTAACCAAACTTATTGTGGTAATCAAAAACAGGGGGGATGGTGAAACTTCACTTCTGTAATATTTGAATTAGAAGCTCTTTTGTAATTTTTAAACATGTATACACAGAATCAAAAAAAGATAAAAGGAAGGCAGAAAGAGAGGAAAGAAGGAGGTTAACATTCACTTGAAATCCTCACTCAAATGAAAATGGAATTGTATTTGAAAAATAGCCAGGCATCATAAGGTCCTTGTTTTATTTGACTTCCCCTAGACTTGAGCTTATAGGGAAAGCACACTAGGACACCCCGGGAAGCCTCTTGTGAAGAGCTCAGTCCCTTCTCACAGAAAACTGGTGTGTTTTTAGGTTGCTGTGCTAGTGATTAGGGCAGTATATACCCTTTAGGTAGAAAAGAAAGTGTGACAATTGCTCCAGGCCTTGAAAGAAAAATTGATTTAAATGCAAAAGCAAAATTCCCTCATTTCCTCCTATGCTTTTTATTTTAATATGTACATCTACATACATGTATATATCAACAGAAAATCTCTTCCCTCAGCTACACATGAAAGTGGACTCCCACGTGGTTAATGGTTGCTGAACAGGGGCGCCTGGGTGGCTCAGACGGTTAAGTGGCTGCCTTCAGCTCAGGTCATAATCCCAGGGTCCTGAGATCGAACACTGTGTTGGGCTCCCTGCTCAGCGGGGAGCCTGCTTCTCCCTCTCCCTCTGCCTGCAGCTCCCCCTACTTGTGCCCCCTCTCTCTCTGTCAAATAAATAAACAAAATCTTTAAAAAGAAATAAAGGTTGATGAACAGATCTTGCTATTCTCAGAGATTAAGTTTAGGTGGATGAGGACCTTGTAAAGTCATACTGAATATCTCGGCAGATGGATATCCCAAACACTGAGAGAAGAGAAAAGACAAGGGTTCAGGCAGAGGGTCAAATTGATAGCCTCTCTTTGCTTCCAGATTCCAGACTGTGTGAATATCTCACTGTTAGACCTAAGTTTCCCAAAAATATATTTTTTGGGGAAAAAATTCTGATCTTACCTTAAAGACTGGCATCTGTCTCAATAAGACTATAATCATGTACTCAGGCCTTTCTCCCTGCAGCACAGCTGAAATGTGGCTATGTGATATTGTGTAATTAACTGGAAGTCAATTAATATGTGCAACAATTTACCATCACTTTCATTTTCATCATGGAGACTACTCCTAAAAATCCTGACATTAGCAGTGATAAGAATCAATATTTTTAAATATTTTTTTAGGAATCAATATTTTTTAATGGATCACTTATTTAACTAAGTTCTTTGAAAAATTTTTATTTATTTATTTATTTTAAATTTTAGTTAGTTAACATACAGTGCAATATTGGTTTCTGGAGTAGAATTCAGTGATTCATCTTTAATACCCATCACCCATCTAGCCCATCTCCCACCCACCTCCCTCCAACAACCCTCAGTTTGTTTTCTTATCATTAAGAGTCTCTTATGGTTTGTTTCCCTCTCTCTTTTTTCTTTTCCCCCTTCCCACATGTTCATCTGTTTTCTTTCTTAAATTTCACATATGAGTGAGATCATATGGTATTTGTCCTTCTCTGACTACTTCACTTAGCATAATACACTTTAGCTCCATCCATGTCATTGCAAATGGCAGGATTACATTTTTTGTTGGCTGAGTAATATTTCATTATATATATATCTTCATTATCCATTCATCAGTTGATGGGCATTCAGGCTCTCTCCTGTTTGGCTATCGTTGATAATGCTCCTATAAACATCAGGATGCATGTACCCCTTTGAATCTGTATTTTTGTATCCTTTGGGTAAATACCTAGTAGTACAATTGCTAAATTGTACAGTAGTTCTATTTTTTTTAAAGATTTTATTTATTTATTTATTTGACAGAGAGAGACACAGCGAGAGAGGGAACACAAGCAAGGGGAGTGGGAGAGGGAGAAGCAGGCTTCCCGCAGAGCAGGGAATCTGATGCAGGGCTCGATCCCAGGACCCTGGGATCATGACCTGAGGCGAAGGTAGACGCTTAACGGTTGAGCCACCCAGGCACCCCTACAGTAGTTCTGTTTGAACTTTTTGAGGAACCTCCATATTGTTCAGAGTGGCTGCACCAGTTTGTATTCCCACCAACTTTTCACAAGCCTTCCCCTTTCTCCACATCCTCACCAACACCTGTTGTTTCTTGTGTTGTTATTTTTAGCCATTCTGACAGTGTGGGGTGGTATCTCATCATGGTTTTGATTTGTATTTCCCTGATGATGAATAATGTTGAGCATCTTTTCATGTGTCTGTTAGTCATCTGGATGTCTTCTTTGGAAAATTGTCTATTCATGCCTTCTGCCCATTTCTTAACTGGATCATTTGTTTTTTGGGTGTTAAGTTTGTTAAGTCCTTTATAGATTTTGGATACCAACCCTTTATCAGATATGTCATTTATAAATATCTTCTCCTATTCCATAGGCTGCCTTTTAGTTTTGTTGATTGTTTCTTCACTGTGCAGAAGCTTTTTATCTTGATGAAGTCCCAATAGTTCATATTTGCTTTTGTTCCCCTTGCCTCTGGAGACATGTCTAGTAAGAAGTTGCTACAGCCGAGGTCAAAGAGGTTTGTGCCTGTGTTCTCTAGGATTTTGATGGTTTCCTGTCTCACATTTAGGTCTGTCATCCATTTTGAATGTCTTTTTGTGTGTGGTATAAGAAAGTGGTTCAGTTTCAGTCTTCCACATATTGCTCTCCAGTTTTCCCAACACCATTTGTTGAAGAGACTGTTTTCCATTGGATATTCTTTTATGTTTGTTGAAGATTAGTTGGCCATATAGTCGTGGGTCCATTTCTTGGTTCTTTATTCTGTTCCACTGATCTATGGGTTTGTTTTTGCCAGTATTATACTGTCTTGACAACTACAGCTTTGTAATATAACTTGAAATCCAGAATCGTGATGCCCCCAGTTTTGTTTTTCTTTTTCAGAATTGCTTTGGCTATTTGGGGCCTATTGTGGCTCCATACAAATTTTGGTTCCTTGTAAGAAATTTAGAACACCAACTTGTGAGGATAAATTCCTTTTGTGGGAAAAAACACAGCAGAGGTAGCCCTGAAGCTGAGTAACAGCTTTAATTATTGGCAGAATTTGCTAGTCTACAGCTTTCTGATCAACCTTGTGCTGCTCTGTAATCTCAAATTTCTCCTTCTCAGTGTTGAAAATCTCACCTTCCTGGTGTCTGGGTTTACAAAGCCTCTTCTTCTTGAAATAAGCATCAGTGAGATATTTTGGGATTTTCACATTGCTGGTATCAATTTTGGTGGAGGTGGCAATGGCAAAATCTGGCGGTGTTCTACATAGAGGAACTCAATTGAGGGCCAGACGTCCAGTCACAAAAAGCAAGCCACTGCTCAGTTGCTTCAGGGAAACCACCATCTTGCCTTTGTGGCACCCAGTGAGGATGATCAAAATGGCCAGGAGTGAGGCTAGTTTGAACTTTTCTCACATGCTGACTGAAAGCTTTTTTGCCATGGCTCAACAGTTTTCAAGGCACATCTTCAGAAGGATAATACATAGGCATTTTGTGAAGTTTAACTACTCTGATGCCATTCTTGTCACAACCAACTGGTTTTGTGACAGTAGCAATAACCTTCTCTTTCTTCTTTTCAACCCTGGATTTAGCTGTTGAATACTTCCTCTTGTACATGGCCTTTCTGGAATACATAGCTGATGGGGATTATCTGCCAATTCCTCTGATTAGACAGGGTTTCTGCTGCTGTGGGGCTTCCCCTCCTTTGGTGTTTTAGTCTTGAGGTTACCCTCCTTAACCTTGCCACCAGCAGAGGGGGAAAAGATGGCAAAGGAGTAGGGGACCCTATTCCAACTGGTCCCCAGAATTGAGCTGGACATCTACCAGACCACTCTGAACACGCACAAAGTCAGCCTGAAATGTAAGAAGATAGATCTGGATCTCTACAAACAGAATATTGCAAGTGGTTGGTTTTGAGGTACAAAGCAGGGAGCCATGATTCTGTGGGCAGATATCGGAGGATAAACAGCAGCGGGAGGGAGCCTGGCCATCGGGACCCTACACTGCCTGTGAGCAATAGCCTCCCGTGCTGGGGATGGGGCACAGACTCACAGACCGGTAGTGGCGGGGAAAGGACTTTAGGGCAGCCCCCCAGAGGGAAACCCTGAACAGCGGGACCACGCATGTGAACTCTGGATGGCTGGCAGCTGTAGAAACTCAAAGCGCAGAAACGTGCCCCAACCTGGAGGGGAGGACTGGGAGCGCTGCTGAGGGGAGCATGACTCAGGATGCTGCAGTTTATAACAGCACAGACAGAAACAGAGATAGTGTGGCCTGGAGAGCTCACTGAAGAACAGACTGTGATCTCTCTGCTCTGAGGCAGAGGGTTGGAAATGGTCTCTTCTGCTCTGACACTCAAAGAGATGCAGAAAGCTGCCAGGGAAAGCTGCCAGAGAACAAAAGTCCCAAAAACACCAGTTTCCACTGAACCCATCCCCCACCACAGGGGGCAGGGCAACTCTGCCCAAACAGGGTTGCCTGAGTAGCAGTGCAGCAGGCCCCTCCCCCAGAAGACAGGCTGGGAGAACAAGGGGCCAGCAACCCTAAGGTCCCTATAAAACAAGTGCAACTTACTTCGGTTGTGGTCAATAATTTGGACTCTATACATTCCCTCAACCACCCATCAACAGAATGACTAGGAGGAGGAACCCCCAAAATAGGAAAGACTCAGAGATTATGACTTATGCAGCAGATTTACAAATGGATTCAGATATAACCAACATGTCAGAGATGGAATTCAGGCTAGCAATTGTGAAAACAATAGCTAGAATGGA
>NW_022591190.1:0-7206 GCF_004348235.1 Phoca vitulina
GTTTGATATGTACTCTGCCTAGCTAACAAGAATAACAACACAGTTGTTAACACATCTATCTACCGAGAGAGAGAGTAGACCTCAACAAACACTTGAATAAATGAAACTTAAGCTTTGCTTCAGTCCATGAAGGGAATGTATTTTTTTCTACTTACTAAACTTGTTTTCTATGTCTCCAGGAAAAGCCAAACCCATTCATCAATAGTCATTTTTCTGAGAACGTTGGCACAGCCTTAGCCCTCCAGGTAATAAAAGGAGGGGAGCAGTGGCACCTTCCCAGATCCTTTCGAACTCACATCATCCCTCTCTTTTGAAGATACTACAAATTTACAAGTTTCATCTCACTAATTCTATCAAGTGGCAAATGTGTGGTAGAGGTCTGTTCTACTTTTTCGGGGAGCAGTTGAGGCACAAAGTAGGGAAAAGCTCTCCAGCTGATTCAGATCTGGATCAATTCCAGGCTCTCAGCCCTTGACTCTGGCCCCACAGTCGCTTGCATCTTTTACTTCAAAATGGCGAATCTGTTGGCCAATTATATGTAACTGTTTCTTACATTTCCTGTAAAAATGACCCCATTCTTACCATGAGTGCAACACACAGACTCTTCATTCTCTTTGTAGTCACCTCCTACACCTTATCTCTCAACCCGCCACGCTGTCAACCCTGAAGGAAAAAGGCGCAGGGAGCTACCTTGGGGCCAGGCCCTCTGCTAGGTCCGCTACATCTGAGTCCTAGCAGAGTGCCAGCAAAGCAGGAATGATCACCCTCATAAGAGACGGGGTGGCGAAGGTGCAGGAGGAGAAGACCTCACGCAGAATGGCAAACTAGGAAGTGGCAGAACTAGGATCCAAACCCAAGTATTTATTTTTATTCCGAAGTTCTTATTTTCCAGGCTATCTCCGTAGATGGAGTTTGGTAAAACTGGATCGCTCTCTATGAACAGCGGTCACTTCCGTGGGCCTATTCTATTTCTGGTACTCGGTTGTCTTGCATATTAAGGTGGGAGAGGGGAGGTATGTTCCAGCAACTGTTTTTATTAGAATTCATCGTAACTATTAATGTTTTCTAAGTGTCACTTTTTTCCCATTTTCAAAAGGTGAAGAAATATAGTTTATTTCACAACAAATAGATGGGGGGGGACCCTTCCAACTGCGGTATTAATTGCTTTACCATGAGGCCTCTGGAGATGAATACATTATAAAGACAGAATTGTGTTTATCACCATATGGGATGTTAGTCACTTTTGGCTGCTCCTCTACATCCCTGGACAGAAGCCAGTGTCATTGTCACCCGAGTTGTGAGACCCGTGAGAACATGCATTGTCAGAGCTAATGAGGGGTATGTGTTTAAAGGAAAAAAAGTCATCAATTGGTACCCTAAGAAATTGTCATTGTAGGAAGCCTGATGGGGAGAGAGAATCTGGTTAGTCAGTCTTCAGGACCCGGGCCTCCAGTTATTTATCAGCTAAGACATCTATATTTGTTTATTCTTAAGGCATTTTAAAAGTGATCATAGGGGTGCCTGGGTGGCTCAGTTGGTTAAACGGCTGCCTTCGGCTTGGGTCATGATCCTGGGGTCCTGGGATCGAGCCCCACGTCTGGCTCCCTGCTCGGCGGAGAGCCTGCTTCTCCCTCTCCCTCTGCCTGCCACTCTGCCTACTTGTGCTCTCTCTCTGTCGAATAAATAAATAATCTTTAAAAATAAATAAGTAAATAAAAGTGATCATAAATTTGGATTTAGATGGGCAGAGAGATTCTCATTAATCAAGCATCTCTGTGCTATATGCAGTGCTAGGCCCAGTACCTAATTTTATTTAACCCTTGCAACAATTCTAGCAGCTAAGAGGATATGCTTTAGGATCAATCTCGTGTTCGAACGCCAGCCCTGCCTCTTACTAGCTGTGTGACCTCTGCTGAATTACTTCACTCTCTGGGTCTTGATTTCCTCATCTGTAAAATGGAGGTTCTCATACCCAACCTGCAGCTCTGTGGTGAGGAATAAATGAAATAATGTGTGTAAAGTACTTAATCTGGCACTCAGCACGCAGTGAACATTCAAATCCATTTATTCTTTCGGCAAATATGTATGAGCGACTATTTGTGCCAAGTATTGTTCTTGTTTTTGGAGCTGTGGTATAGGAAGCGGACAGAAGCCCTGTCCTGCCGAATTTAGTGTTCAGAAATAGGATGATTATTAACAATGAGTTATGAGGAAGATGTGACTGGCCGCAGTTTACCTATGAGGAAATTGAGGTGCAGAAATTCATTTCTCCAAATGGTCTTGGTAGGCAGAATCCCGCCAGTTATGCTGGTACAGACAAGATGACAAGAGTTGTCTTCATTATCACATGTGCATAACTTAATTATGCATATGCATGAGGAGTGGTAATGGCAATTCACAAACACCGCCTCATTTATTCTAGCTGGGTGCTGTCACCGTGGGTAGACTGATACAGCAGAAAAGCTCAGGGTTTACAGGCGGAGGATCTAGATTTAAATCACGACTCCCACTTACTTGCTCTCCTGTGTCCTCTGTGAGCAACCTGATCTCTTGAACTTGTCTGTTCATCTACACAGTGGGCATCACAGTGCACTCACAGGGCTGCTTGGGGAATCAAATGAGGCCTGGATATTTAGGAACTCTGTAAATCCTACTACATTATGGAAAGGAATGTTACAAGATGAGCATTTCAGAGGCAGACTTTTTTTTTTTTTCCGGAGGTAGGACATACTAAAAGTTGTACGACTGCTCTCGAGAGCATATTCTTGGTCGGTACACACACAGCCAGATGCACAGTATGCAGCCTATTCCTCCCACAGGGGCACCAGCCAGGGAAGCAGACAGGAGCTAAAATACAGCCTCCTCTTTGCTCACCAAATTGTGCGCCCTCCCCGCCCAGAGGAACGGGCATGTTTTTCTAATTTGCCCAAAGGCATTTAAAATGCCTTAAGAATAAACAAATATAGATGTCTTAGCTGAGAAATAACTGGAAGCCCGGTTCCTAAAGACTGACTAAAAGAGTATGGGCTAGCAATGTCCCTGATTATACTTTGTGTACTTCTTTAATCTTCTACCATTTATTTCTGTCCAGCTAATTCTTCTTTCTTTTTTTTTTTTTTAAGATTTTATTTATTCATTTGAGAGAGAGAGACAGAGACAGAGAGAGCACAAGTAGGGGGAGAGGCAGAGGGAGAAACAGACTCTCCACTGATCTGGGAGCCTGATGGGCTCGATCCCAGGACCTGGAGATCATGACCTGAGCCGAAGGCAGATACTTAACTGCGTGAGCCATCCAGGCACCCCTAATTCTTATTTCTTATCTCTCCCACTTCCATTCCTTTTGGCTCGTGTTCCTCTTGCTTCTTGATTTTTCTCACCTGGCAGTTCTTCCAACAGCTCGTTCAAACCAGCACAGTGCCTCTCCCTTCGAGCTGCTTCTTTTCTTGCCTGTGTGTACTTCCCAAGCCCAAGGTGCAGAACATCCTTCCATCCAGATCTGCCACCCAGTCTGCCAAAGAAGGTCACCTCTCAGGTTGCCCTTATGGCCTAAAGGAACAGGTGCTGTGAGGAGAGTGGACCGTAGGTCAGAGGAACCAGATGCTGTCACTAACAAACCAGGGAACCGCAATCAAGTCCCCACCATGCAGGGACTTGTAGTCACCATGCAACATATTTTGACCCAAAAATCACATAAGGCCCTTACAAGCAAGCAGCATAACAGGATAAGGGCAATTCATAAAGACACATACGCCTCAGTGATCAGAAATTGAAGAGGAAGAGATTGATGAAAGATTCGGTAGTGACAATGTAAGGAAAGGTAACGAAATGGAAGCTCCACTAGAGTGATAAAAACAGCTTCAAGTTGGAGGAAAAGGGAACATTGTCCTGCAAACCATGTGCTGAACAGCAGCAAGCAGGATCAGAGGAGAAAGCACAAGTCTGTTTTGTTCCTGGAGTTTAACACATCCAACGCACGGTCTCTGATTGGATGACAACCCTGCACTAATTCAGTCAACCCTACTGCTGACGGCCCGAGCAGGAAGGTTTCTTCGGGGCCTGCTGGGCGCTTCGCCACATGCAAGCAGGATCTCGGGTTTGAAAAGGAAGTGGGCCGGTGATAAATGGTGAAAAAGAGAACGATGGGATGGTTACCCCCCCCCCCCCCCCCCCGCCATTCTGATGCACCTGCCGCTGAGGGCTGAGAAGGACAGTGGAGGGAAGGGGAGGGAATGCTGAAATCATTGACACCCACTCAACAGGTGAAGGAGCGGAATCAAAGCTGACAGAAAAAAAATGGAGAGCCGTCGCTAAATCCCTGTCACCTCAGTCTCAGCGCCTGCTGGGTGCTTTGGCGTTTTCGCGGCAGTTTCTGGGCCGCCTGCTCTTCCCAGCACAGCGGTGTTAATGCACAGTCTTTACCAGATTCCCCTGCTGCTCCTTCCTCATTGAGACGCTGTGGACACACAGTGGCAGCAGGGGAAACTGGAAAATGTGGAGGGGAAGACAACGGCCCCAGAATGTAATGGCACACGGGGATCTCCAGAGGATGCGAGGGTCCAGCTTTTATCAGGAAAGGACTGGGGCCGCAGGGCCTGCGACCTGTAAGCCAGGGGGGACTCGGAGTAGGAAGGAGAGATGCAGCTTTCTCATCTCCTGACTTCCGTGATTCCGGAACACAGTCTGACAGAATCAGACAAAAACTCCAGATCAACAGATCTTAGGGACTGACAGCGAGAGCAATCCTGGAAGCTGCACTTAAGTAGATGATAACCTTTCATTGATCTTGAGGGAGTTGGTAAAAGTGAGAGATAAGAAGAAACACACACTGTAGGGGGAAAAAACGGAGTCATTTAGCCTGGCCGGGATAGACAGAAGATCCTTCAGGGAAGAGTTTGAAATCATAGTAAATAAGCGGGGTGGTGTACTGCGGCGGAAACACTTTGCCCTGGGAATGAGGACTGCATTCGAAGCCAGTGTTCCAATAACCAAGCTACCTATCAGGGTGGGTGCTCCCAAGTGGGGGCTGATGAGGCCTTTGTTTGAGGAGCCTATGAATTAATATTTGTTTCTTTCACTTTTGAAAATATAGATTAAAAAGAGCATTGATTAATTTATAAAATTCACAAAGGAATTTTTCGAATCCCAGTGTTCTCTGTGATCTGACTCCACAAAGTTCACTAGCCAAGGAGTCGGGGCTGATGGGCTCTTACACCAGCTGACTCGAATCAGTAAGTGTGACTTGAAGTAGTTCTTTATACTTATCCTCTCATCTATCAAGTGAGGTGTGGGTTAAGCCATAAACTTGACTCTTCAGAGGTCTTCTGTTACCTTGTGTGCCATTCAGTCTCAATTCCCACTCTTTGCTCAAAATTCTGTTGAATCCTGGGGTTTATCATTCCTTTAGTTCTCCCCTCCACAAACACCATGTCTAGTCCTACCACCTCCCCTTTGCTTTTGCTGGTCTCTTGCACCAGAGCTTGAATCCACCCTTACTCCTTTCCAAACTCTTAGTCGTGTCCTGTACTGTCCATAAATTACTTCCAGCTCATGATACCGGTCATTTTTGGCATTTCTTTTCTTACGGACCACAACGTATCACTTGGAACTTGACTGTATGATCTAATCCTGTCATCAAATCATTTTCTATGACTTAGGCTGGTCTCTTAAAGGCAAATTCCTTAAGTCTTAAAAGTCTATATTCTGTATGGTGCATCAATAGTCACTAAAGGCTTACTACATAGAAATGTAGTCTATTTGGTCTGAGGACAAGTAGAAACTATTAAGGATGCCATCCCCATTTTCATATAGAACAAAACGCACATTTCCTAGAACTCAAAACCTAAACTTGAGTTTAATTGTTGTTTACAATTTGCAATTTCCTTGACTGTTCTTGCATATTAGCAATTCAAATACTTGGATGCTTTTAATGTGCCATTTTATGTTCCAAGTGCCTCTCTTAATTCTCACAGCTACCCGGTGGATGGTATTATTGACCTAATGTTGCAGATGGAGAAAATGAGGCCCAATCAGGTTAACAGCTTATCCAAGCTCACAGAGTAGTCAGGAGGGGAGCTGGGACTTGAACCCAGGTTGTCTAAATTCAGAGCCTGGGTTATAACTACCATACATTCCTACTATCGGGCTTAAGTATGGTTATATGGCCTAACTTTGCTGTGGCGTCCTTCACTTCCCTACAGGGATAAACTCAAGAATAGCAGGCACACAATACAGTCATCTTCCTTCTAGTATGGAAATTCCATAATTTTTAAGCTGAAACATTAAACAACAGTGATATTTATTTAGTGCTCACTCTACGCCTAGCATGTAAGCAGCTGCATATGTTCTATCATTTCATCCTCATGATTGTCTAAACTAGTCATGTAAATATCACGTACCTACCAGTTACTCCTTTTTTAAAAAACAGATAAAGTGATTGGCGCTTAAGTTAAATAATTTGTCCAAAGTGAAAAGTTTTTAAATTGTGAAGCTAGAATTCAAATTCAGTTTCATCTGATACTGGAGGCCACACTCAACATATATGCTATCCTGCTTTCTCATACTATTATAGTGCTTATATGATTTAATTATTAGCAAATACTCTCTTATAATGGAAAAACTCAGGGGGAAATAATTAAATCTGTTCTACCCAGCAGTTGAATACTATACTTAAGCAAACTTAAGCAAAGCTTAAGTTTCATTTATTCAAGTGTTTGTTGAGGTCTACTCTCTCTCAGTAGATAGATGATAGATAGATAGACAGATAGATAGATAATCTTATAATCTATGCTTGGTATTGCCCAGGAGAGATACAGGTATTTGAAATGCCAGCATGAATGAAACAGCATTAAAACTGTTAGGGTAGACATATGATCCAGCAATTGCACTCCTGGGTATTTACCCCAAAGATACAAAAGTAGGGACCCGAAAGGGTACGTGCATACCGATGTTTATAGCAGCAATGTCCACAATAGCCAAACTGTGGAAAGAGCCAAGATGTCCATCAACAGATGAATGGATAAAGAAGATGTGGTATATATGTACAATGGAATATTATGCAGCCATCAAAAGGAATGAGATCTTGCCATTTGCAACGACGTGGATGGAACTGGAGGGTATTATGCTGAGCGAAATAAGTCAAACAGAGAAAGACATGTATCATATGACCTCACTGATATGAGGAATTCTTAATCTCAGGAAACAAACTGA
>NW_022591190.1:7306-7721 GCF_004348235.1 Phoca vitulina
GGGGGGGGAGGGATGGGGTGACTGGGTGATGGACACTGGGGAGGGTATGTGTTCTGGTAAGCACTGTGAATTGTGCAAGACTGTTGAATCTCAGATCTGTACCTCTGAAACAAATAATGCAATATATGTTAAGAAAGAAAAAAAAAAAGAAGAAGAATGTAGCAGGAGGGGAAGAATGAAGGGGGGGAAATCGGAGGGGTAGACGAACCATGAGAGACGATGGACTCTGAAAAACAAACTGAGGGTTCTAGAGGGGAGGGGGGTGGGAGGATGGGTTAGCCTGGTGATGGGTATTGAGGAGGGCACGTTCTGCATGGAGCACTGGGTGTTATGCACAAACAATGAATCATGGAACACTATATCTAAAACTAATGATGTAATGTATGGGGATTAACATAACAATAAAAAAATTTTT
>NW_022591191.1:0-7203 GCF_004348235.1 Phoca vitulina
GTTTGATATGTACTCTGCCTAGCTAACAAGAATAACAACACAGTTGTTAACACATCTATCTACCGAGAGAGAGAGTAGACCTCAACAAACACTTGAATAAATGAAACTTAAGCTTTGCTTCAGTCCATGAAGGGAATGTATTTTTTTCTACTTACTAAACTTGTTTTCTATGTCTCCAGGAAAAGCCAAACCCATTCATCAATAGTCATTTTTCTGAGAACGTTGGCACAGCCTTAGCCCTCCAGGTAATAAAAGGAGGGGAGCAGTGGCACCTTCCCAGATCCTTTCGAACTCACATCATCCCTCTCTTTTGAAGATACTACAGATTTACAAGTTTCACCTCACTAATTCTATCAAGTGGCAAATGTGTGGTAGAGGTCTGTTCTACTTTTTCGGGGAGCAGTTGAGGCACAAAGTAGGGAAAAGCTCTCCAGCTGATTCAGATCTGGATCAATTCCGGGCTCTCAGCCCTTGACTCTGGCCCCACAGTCGCTTGCATCTTTTACTTCAAAATGGCGAATCTGTTGGCCAATTATATGTAACTGTTTCTTACATTTCCTGTAAAAATGACCCCATTCTTACCATGAGTGCAACACACAGACTCTTCATTCTCTTTGTAGTCACCTCCTACACCTTATCTCTCAACCCGCCACGCTGTCAACCCTGAAGGAAAAAGGTGCAGGGAGCTACCTTGGGGCCAGGCCCTCTGCTAGGTCCGCTACATCTGAGTCCTAGCAGAGTGCCAGCAAAGCAGGAATGATCACCCTCATAAGAGACGGGGTGGCGAAGGTGCAGGAGGAGAAGACCTCACGCAGAATGGCAAACTAGGAAGTGGCAGAACTAGGATCCAAACCCAAGTATTTATTTTTATTCCGAAGTTCTTATTTTCCAGGCTATCTCCGTAGATGGAGTTTGATAAAACTGGATCGCTCTCTATGAACAGCGGTCACTTCTGTGGGCCTATTCTATTTCTGGTACTCGGTTGTCTTGCATATTAAGGTGGGAGAGGGGAGGTATGTTCCAGCAACTGTTTTTATTAGAATTCATCGTAACTATTAATGTTTTCTAAGTGTCACTTTTTTCCCATTTTCAAAAGGTGAAGAAATATAGTTTATTTCACAACAAATAGATGGGGGGGGACCCTTCCAACTGTGGTATTAATTGCTTTACCATGAGGCCTCTGGAGATGAATACATTATAAAGACAGAATTGTGTTTATCACCATATGGGATGTTAGTCACTTTTGGCTGCTCCTCTACATCCCTGGACAGAAGCCAGTGTCATTGTCACCCGGGTTGTGAGACCCGTGAGAACATGCATTGTCAGAGCTAATGAGGGGTATGTGTTTAAAGGAAAAAAAGTCATCAATTGGTACCCTAAGAAATTGTCATTGTAGGAAGCCTGATGGGGAGAGAGAATCTGGTTAGTCAGTCTTCAGGACCTGGGCCTCCAGTTATTTATCAGCTAAGACATCTATATTTGTTTATTCTTAAGGCATTTTAAAAGTGATCATAGGGGTGCCTGGGTGGCTCAGTTGGTTAAACGGCTGCCTTCGGCTTGGGTCATGATCCTGGGGTCCTGGGATCGAGCCCCACGTCCGGCTCTCTGCTCGGCGGAGAGCCTGCTTCTCCCTCTCCCTCTGCCTGCCACTCTGCCTACTTGTGCTCTCTCTCTGTCGAATAAATAAATAAAATCTTTAAAAATAAATAAGTAAATAAAAGTGATCATAAATTTGGATTTAGATGGGCAGAGAGATTCTCATTAATCAAGCATCTCTGTGCTACATGCAGTGCTAGGCCCAGTACCTAATTTTATTTAACCCTTGCAACAATTCTAGCAGCTAAGAGGATATGCTTTAGGATCAATCTCGTGTTCGAACGCCAGCCCTGCCTCTTACTAGCTGTGTGACCTCTGCTGAATTACTTCACTCTCTGGGTCTTGATTTCCTCATCTGTAAAATGGAGGTTCTCATACCCAACCTGCAGCTCTGTGGTGAGGAATAAATGAAATAATGTGTGTAAAGTACTTAATCTGGCACTCAGCACGCAGTGAACATTCAAATCCATTTATTCTTTCGGCAAATATGTATGAGCGACTATTTGTGCCAAGTATTGTTCTTGTTTTTGGAGCTGTGGTATAGGAAGCGGACAGAAGCCCTGTCCTGCCGAATTTAGTGTTCAGAAATAGGATGATTATTAACAATGAGTTATGAGGAAGATGTGACTGGCCGCAGTTTACCTATGAGGAAATTGAGGTGCAGAAATTCATTTCTCCAAATGGTCTTGGTAGGCAGAATCCCGCCAGTTATGCTGGTACAGACAAGATGACAAGAGTTGTCTTCATTATCACATATGCATAACTTAATTATGCATATGCATGAGGAGTGGTAATGGCAATTCACAAACACCGCCTCATTTATTCTAGCTGGGTGCTGTCACCGTGGGTAGACTGATACAGCAGAAAAGCTCAGGGTTTACAGGCGGAGGATCTAGATTTAAATCACGACTCCCACTTACTTGCTCTCCTGTGTCCTCTGTGAGCAACCTGATCTCTTGAACTTGTCTGTTCATCTACACAGTGGGCATCACAGTGCACTCACAGGGCTGCTTGGGGAATCAAATGAGGCCTGGATATTTAGGAACTCTGTAAATCCTACTACATTATGGAAAGGAATGTTACAAGATGAGCATTTCAGAGGCAGACTTTTTTTTTTTTTCCGGAGGTAGGACATACTAAAAGTTGTACGACTGCTCTCGAGAGCATATTCTTGGTCGGTACACACACAGCCAGATGCACAGTATGCAGCCTATTCCTCCCACAGGGGCACCAGCCAGGGAAGCAGACAGGAGCTAAAATACAGCCTCCTCTTTGCTCACCAAATTGTGCGCCCTCCCCGCCCAGAGGAACGGGCATGTTTTTCTAATTTGCCCAAAGGCATTTAAAATGCCTTAAGAATAAACAAATATAGATGTCTTAGCTGAGAAATAACTGGAAGCCCGGTTCCTAAAGACTGACTAAAAGAGTATGGGCTAGCAATGTCCCTGATTATACTTTGTGTACTTCTTTAATCTTCTACCATTTATTTCTGTCCAGCTAATTCTTCTTTCTTTTTTTTTTTTAAGATTTTATTTATTCATTTGAGAGAGAGAGACAGAGACAGAGCACAAGTAGGGGGAGAGGCAGAGGGAGAAACAGACTCTCCACTGATCTGGGAGCCCGATGGGCTCGATCCCAGGACCTGGAGATCATGACCTGAGCCGAAGGCAAATACTTAACTGCATGAGCCATCCAGGCACCCCTAATTCTTATTTCTTATCTCTCCCACTTCCATTCCTTTTGGCTCGTGTTCCTCTTGCTTCTTGATTTTTCTCACCTGGCAGTTCTTCCAACAGCTCGTTCAAACCAGCACAGTGCCTCTCCCTTCGAGCTGCTTCTTTTCTTGCCTGTGTGTACTTCCCAAGCCCAAGGTGCAGAACATCCTTCCATCCAGATCTGCCACCCAGTCTGCCAAAGAAGGTCACCTCTCAGGTTGCCCTTATGGCCTAAAGGAACAGGTGCTGTGAGGAGAGTGGACCGTAGGTCAGAGGAACCAGATGCTGTCACTAACAAACCAGGGAACCGCAATCAAGTCCCCACCATGCAGGGACTTGTAGTCACCATGCAACATATTTTGACCCAAAAATCACATAAGGCCCTTACAAGCAAGCAGCATAACAGGATAAGGGCAATTCATAAAGACACATACGCCTCAGTGATCAGAAATTGAAGAGGAAGAGATTGATGAAAGATTCGGTAGTGACAATGTAAGGAAAGGTAACGAAATGGAAGCTCCACTAGAGTGATAAAAACAGCTTCAAGTTGGAGGAAAAGGGAACATTGTCCTGCAAACCATGTGCTGAACAGCAGCAAGCAGGATCAGAGGAGAAAGCACAAGTCTGTTTTGTTCCTGGAGTTTAACACATCCAACGCACGGTCTCTGATTGGATGACAACCCTGCACTAATTCAGTCAACCCTACTGCTGACGGCCCGAGCAGGAAGGTTTCTTCGGGGCCTGCTGGGCGCTTCGCCACATGCAAGCAGGATCTCGGGTTTGAAAAGGAAGTGGGCCGGTGATAAATGGTGAAAAAGAGAACGATGGGATGGTTACCCCCCCCCCCCCCCCCCCGCCATTCTGATGCACCTGCCGCTGAGGGCTGAGAAGGACAGTGGAGGGAAGGGGAGGGAATGCTGAAATCATTGACACCCACTCAACAGGTGAAGGAGCGGAATCAAAGCTGACAGAAAAAAAATGGAGAGCCGTCGCTAAATCCCTGTCACCTCAGTCTCAGCGCCTGCTGGGTGCTTTGGCGTTTTCGCGGCAGTTTCTGGGCCGCCTGCTCTTCCCAGCACAGCGGTGTTAATGCACAGTCTTTACCAGATTCCCCTGCTGCTCCTTCCTCATTGAGACGCTGTGGACACACAGTGGCAGCAGGGGAAACTGGAAAATGTGGAGGGGAAGACAACGGCCCCAGAATGTAATGGCACACGGGGATCTCCAGAGGATGCGAGGGTCCAGCTTTTATCAGGAAAGGACTGGGGCCGCAGGGCCTGCGACCTGTAAGCCAGGGGGGACTCGGAGTAGGAAGGAGAGATGCAGCTTTCTCATCTCCTGACTTCCGTGATTCCGGAACACAGTCTGACAGAATCAGACAAAAACTCCAGATCAACAGATCTTAGGGACTGACAGCGAGAGCAATCCTGGAAGCTGCACTTAAGTAGATGATAACCTTTCATTGATCTTGAGGGAGTTGGTAAAAGTGAGAGATAAGAAGAAACACACACTGTAGGGGGAAAAAACGGAGTCATTTAGCCTGGCCGGGATAGACAGAAGATCCTTCAGGGAAGAGTTTGAAATCATAGTAAATAAGCGGGGTGGTGTACTGCGGCGGAAACACTTTGCCCTGGGAATGAGGACTGCATTCGAAGCCAGTGTTCCAATAACCAAGCTACCTATCAGGGGTGGGTGCTCCCAAGTGGGGGCTGATGAGGCCTTTGTTTGAGGAGCCTATGAATTAATATTTGTTTCTTTCACTTTTGAAAATATAGATTAAAAAGAGCATTGATTAATTTATAAAATTCACAAAGGAATTTTTCGAATCCCAGTGTTCTCTGTGATCTGACTCCACAAAGTTCACTAGCCAAGGAGTCGGGGCTGATGGGCTCTTACACCAGCTGACTCGAATCAGTAAGTGTGACTTGAAGTAGTTCTTTATACTTATCCTCTCATCTATCAAGTGAGGTGTGGGTTAAGCCATAAACTTGACTCTTCAGAGGTCTTCTGTTACCTTGTGTGCCATTCAGTCTCAATTCCCACTCTTTGCTCAAAATTCTGTTGAATCCTGGGGTTTATCATTCCTTTAGTTCTCCCCTCCACAAACACCATGTCTAGTCCTACCACCTCCCCTTTGCTTTTGCTGGTCTCTTGCACCAGAGCTTGAATCCACCCTTACTCCTTTCCAAACTCTTAGTCGTGTCCTGTACTGTCCATAAATTACTTCCAGCTCATGATACCGGTCATTTTTGGCATTTCTTTTCTTACGGACCACAACGTATCACTTGGAACTTGACTGTATGATCTAATCCTGTCATCAAATCATTTTCTATGACTTAGGCTGGTCTCTTAAAGGCAAATTCCTTAAGTCTTAAAAGTCTATATTCTGTATGGTGCATCAATAGTCACTAAAGGCTTACTACATAGAAATGTAGTCTATTTGGTCTGAGGACAAGTAGAAACTATTAAGGATGCCATCCCCATTTTCATATAGAACAAAACGCACATTTCCTAGAACTCAAAACCTAAACTTGAGTTTAATTGTTGTTTACAATTTGCAATTTCCTTGACTGTTCTTGCATATTAGCAATTCAAATACTTGGATGCTTTTAATGTGCCATTTTATGTTCCAAGTGCCTCTCTTAATTCTCACAGCTACCCGGTGGATGGTATTATTGACCTAATGTTGCAGATGGAGAAAATGAGGCCCAATCAGGTTAACAGCTTATCCAAGCTCACAGAGTAGTCAGGAGGGGAGCTGGGACTTGAACCCAGGTTGTCTAAATTCAGAGCCTGGGTTATAACTACCATACATTCCTACTATCGGGCTTAAGTATGGTTATATGGCCTAACTTTGCTGTGGCGTCCTTCACTTCCCTACAGGGATAAACTCAAGAATAGCAGGCACACAATACAGTCATCTTCCTTCTAGTATGGAAATTCCATAATTTTTAAGCTGAAACATTAAACAACAGTGATATTTATTTAGTGCTCACTCTACGCCTAGCATGTAAGCAGCTGCATATGTTCTATCATTTCATCCTCATGATTGTCTAAACTAGTCATGTAAATATCACGTACCTACCAGTTACTCCTTTTTTAAAAAACAGATAAAGTGATTGGCGCTTAAGTTAAATAATTTGTCCAAAGTGAAAAGTTTTTAAATTGTGAAGCTAGAATTCAAATTCAGTTTCATCTGATACTGGAGGCCACACTCAACATATATGCTATCCTGCTTTCTCATACTATTATAGTGCTTATATGATTTAATTATTAGCAAATACTCTCTTATAATGGAAAAACTCAGGGGGAAATAATTAAATCTGTTCTACCCAGCAGTTGAATACTATACTTAAGCAAACTTAAGCAAAGCTTAAGTTTCATTTATTCAAGTGTTTGTTGAGGTCTACTCTCTCTCGGTAGATAGATGATAGATAGATAGACAGATAGGTAGATAATCTTATAATCTATGCTTGGTATTGCCCAGGAGAGATACAGGTATTTGAAATGCCAGCATGAATGAAACAGCATTAAAACTGTTAGGGTAGACATATGATCCAGCAATTGCACTCCTGGGTATTTACCCCAAAGATACAAAAGTAGGGACCCGAAAGGGTACGTGCATCCCGATGTTTATAGCAGCAATGTCCACAATAGCCAAACTGTGGAAAGAGCCAAGATGTCCATCAACAGATGAATGGATAAAGAAGATGTGGTATATATGTACAATGGAATATTATGCAGCCATCAAAAGGAATGAGATCTTGCCATTTGCAACGACGTGGATGGAACTGGAGGGTATTATGCTGAGCGAAATAAGTCAAACAGAGAAAGACATGTATCATATGACCTCACTGATATGAGGAATTCTTAATCTCAGGAAACAAACTGA
>NW_022591191.1:7303-7718 GCF_004348235.1 Phoca vitulina
GGGGGGGGAGGGATGGGGTGACTGGGTGATGGACACTGGGGAGGGTATGTGTTCTGGTAAGCACTGTGAATTGTGCAAGACTGTTGAATCTCAGATCTGTACCTCTGAAACAAATAATGCAATATATGTTAAGAAAGAAAAAAAAAAAGAAGAAGAATGTAGCAGGAGGGGAAGAATGAAGGGGGGGAAATCGGAGGGGTAGACGAACCATGAGAGACGATGGACTCTGAAAAACAAACTTAGGGTTCTAGAGGGGAGGGGGGTGAGAGGATGGGTTAGCCTGGTGATGGGTATTGAGGAGGGCACGTTCTGCATGGAGCACTGGGTGTTATGCACAAACAATGAATCATGGAACACTATATCTAAAACTAATGATGTAATGTATGGGGATTAACATAACAATAAAAAAATTTTT
>NW_022591192.1:0-6424 GCF_004348235.1 Phoca vitulina
GCGGTGCCCCTTGTTCCTGGGACACAGCCGTCCTCCCCACCCTGGGGGGTCCTGTGTGCAAGCATCAGGGAACATTTATTTGGGCTAGAGCTCTGATTTTGAAGGAAAGTGGATCTTCATTGAACTATTCCTGGATCATCCTCTGCCAGCATGACCTTGGGAGGTAATGTCCTTGCTCTGAGCCTCAGTTCCCCTCTGCTGCATGTCGTCCTGAACTCACCCCCCAGAGTGATCGTGGGGATTTGGTGTCGAGGTCACGGGAGGGATGGGGAGCTGTGAGTTTCCAGACCAGGTAGGACGAGCATGGGCTGGGGGTCCTGTTGCGCTGACGGGGTCCTGGGGCCACACTCTGCGGTCAGGTGGCTGGTTCGTGTGGCCACTGCAGACCTTGTCTGCTCAGAATACCAGGTCTGCCACTCACAGTACGTCTGAAATATGCAGCCACAGACGCATGCAAGGAAACGGGAAATGGAATAAATGTATGGTTGTGGAGTGATCACCACATTCAAGCTAATTAATGTATCCAGCACCTCATGCGGTGAGCATTTGTGTGTGTATGTGCGTGTGCATGTTTGTGTGCGGTAGGAACACTGAAGACCTACCCTCTAAGCAAATTTGCAGCATACAAAAGGCTCCAGTTAGCTCCAGTCACATTGCTGTGCATTAGATCTCCAGAACTTACTCATCTGCATGACTGAGACTTGATACCCCTTGACCAACATCTCCCCATGCCCCCCTTTGCCCGGCCCCTGAAACTACTATTCTACTGGGTGTCTAGGAGTTTGCTATTGGGGATTTTACACATTGGTGAGATTGCCCCGTACTTGCCCTTCTGTGTCTTGCGTAAGTCACTTCCCATAATGTCCTCCGGGTTCACCCAGGTTGTCGCAAATGACAGGATTTCCTTTTTCAAGGTGGAGTAGTGCTCCTTTCACATAAATACCGTATTTTCTTTATGCATTCATCTGTAGACAGACAGACAGGTTGTTTTCATATCTTGGCTGTTGCAATGAACGCAGGGGTGCAGATGTCTCTTTGAGATCCTGATTTCATTTACTGTGGACATAGACTCAGGAGTGGGATTGCTGGATCCTATGGATCCCAGGGTTGCTTTCTTTTCAATCGTTTGAGGGAACTCCATTCTGATCTTCCACAGTGGCTGCACCAATTTACATCCCCAGCAGTCGTGCACAAAGGGTTCATTTTCTCCACACTGTTGCCAAGGCTTGTTACACCTTGTTGTTTGGATAAGAGCTCTTCTAACAGGTGGGAGCTGGTGTCTCACTGAGGGTTTTTTTTTTTTTTTTAAGATTTTTTAAAATTTATTTTTCAACAGAGAGAGAGATAGCGAGAGAGGGAACACAAGAAGGGGGAGCGGGAGAGGGAGAAGCAGGCTTCCCGGCGAGCAGGGAGCCTGATGCGGAGCTCGATCCCAGGACCCTGGGATCATGACCTGAGCTGAAGACAGACGCTCAACGACTGAGCCACCCAGGCGCCCTCACTGAGGTTTTTGATTTGCATTTCCTTGAAGCTGAGTGATGCTGAGCACCATTTCATATACATATCAGCCCTCTGGATGTCTTCTTCTGAGAAACACCTTTTCGGGTCCTCTGCCCATTTTCATGTGGGTTATTCTTAGTATGATCAGTATTATTGCATCGAGTTGTGTGAGGTCCTTATAGATTTGAAAACTATCCCTTATCAGATGGGTGGTTTGCAAGGATTTTCTCCCATTCTGTAAGTTGCCTTTTCACCCTGTTGATGATTCCTTGGCCGAGCAGAAGGTGTTCAGTTTGACAATCCCACTTGTCTATTTTTGCCTTTGTTGCCCATGTTTTTGGGGTCATATCCCCAAAATCATTGCCCACATTGATGTCAACAGGCTTTTTCCGTATGTTTTCTTTCAGTAGTTTTATGGTTTCAGGTCTTACGTTTCTGTCTTCAATCCATGTGGGTTGATTTTTGTGATCTGGTGTGAGGTGAGGGTCCAATCTCAATCTTCTTCATGTGGACGTTTCGTTTTCCCAACACCATTTATCGAAGAGACTGTCCTTTGTCATTTGTATTCCTGGCCCCTAGTGGAAGGTGAGTTCACCGAGGTTCTTTGAGAAAATTATTTTGAATTGTCAGGCAGTTCACCCATCTCCATTGTTTTCATGGTCGGCTAATGCAGATGTGATTTTTCCTTTGGTAGCGTCATTTTCCCTGATTCTTCATGTTTCCTGTAGCTTTGCTTTGGTGTCTTCACATCAGAGGAAATGACCACCTCTTCCAGTGTTTATGGAATATTTAAGCAAAGGACTGTTGTAGTCAGAAAGTTCTATGAAGGTCATACTAGCTGCTATCGTACATGGAAAGGAGACTCTAAGTAAAATTAAGTAAGTCAATAATTAAAATAAACACAACACGTGCCCTCCTCAATACCCACCATTGGGCTAACCCATTCCCCCGCCCCCTCCCCTCTAAAACCCTCAGTTTGTTTCTAGGAGTCCCTAGTCTCTCATGGTTGGTCTCCCCCTCCGATTTCCCCCCCTCATTTTTCCTTCCTTCTCCCAATGTCCTCCATGCTATTCCTTATGTTCCACAAGTAAGTGAAACCATATGATAATTGACTTTCTCTGATTGACTTATTTCACTTAGCATAATCTCGTCCAATCCCAACCATGTTGATGCAAAACTTAGGTATTCATCCTTTCTGATGGCTGAGTAATATTCCATTGTATATATGAACCACATCTTCTTTATCCATTCGTCTGTTGAAGGGCATCTCAGCTCTTTCCACAGTTTGGCTATTGTGGACATTGTTGCTATGAACATTGGGGTGCATGTGCCCCTTCTTTTCACTAGATCTGTATCTTTGGGGTAAATACCCAGGAGTGCAATTGCTGGGTCCTAGGGTATCTCTATTTTTAATTTTTTGAGGAACCTCCACACTGTTTTTTAAAGTGACTGTACCAACTGCATTCCCACCAACAGTGTAAGTGGAAAGTGGACCAGGAGAGGAAGAGTCTGCAGATCATCTCCCATTCAGGAATGGTGGCACCAGAATTCGCATATAAAGTGTAAGTATAATCAAGAGTGTTGAGGTCTCCCCCTGGTTGTGGAGTTCCCCATTTCTTCTCCGTTCAAGAAATTAAAAAAAATACACACACACACACAGACACGTATATTTTTTATTCAAGTAGGCTCCTCACCCAACATGGGGCTTGAACTCAAGATCCCAAGATCAAGACTCACATGTGCTACCCTTTGAGTCAGCCCCCTAGCTCCCTGCCTGTTCAAGCCATTTTTTGTCTTTTGCATTTTGAAGCCATGCTTTTTGGTGGTTGCACATTGAGAATTGTTATGTTTTCTTACAGAGGAAACCCCTTTATCAGGCACCGTCCTTCTTTTTCTGTGATACTATTGTTTGCTGTGAAATACACCTCATCTGATATTCATGTGGTTGTTGAAGCTTTCCTGCATCTCCCCACTGTAGACTTAGCGTTTTCCTTCCTGTACTGCATCCTTTGGAAGTGAGTATTTTCAGTGCCTGTCCATGTGGTGGAGCCCAAGTTCCCACTCTGAAGTCCACCTTGTGACATGATCTGATAAGTCAAGTAAACTGGAAGGGGCATGTCCACAACTGCATGTTGGCAACAAGATGCATCATGCGTGTTCTCCCTGTTTTGTGCTTCTCCATCTCGTTGACAGTATTCCAGAAATAGACGTTGGAGTGGTTAGAGATCCACGATGCAGAGCCTAGTCACCCCCAGATTGTCAATCAAAGACAGTGCATGCTTTCTGGAAGCTCTCGAAGCAGACATCTGAATGAGACTGAGGTACTTCAGCAGGATTCCCCGGCATCAGCTCACCCCTGATGCATGAGCAACATGTCCTTACTATCTTATGCCCAAATTTTGGGAATAATGAACTGATGATCAGAGCAGGGGCAAGATTCAGATGGAAATAAGTCTGGACGGGTTAGCCAGGCTCACCATGAAGAGCCTTGAATGCCTGACTCAGCAGCAAGGACCATCTCGTGAGAAAGAATTGGAGATCCACGGAGGATTTTCCAAAGCAGAACAGGCATGGGTGTGAGAACACACTCTCTGGGGACACTATGGTGGACATGTGTGGATCTGCTCTGCTATTTAGATCTTAGGCTATTTGCAAATTATGCTTTCTGTTAGTGTTTTCAGACAAGAGCTGCTGAGTGAAGACCCCAGTTTTCCTTTTAAGGAACATGGACAAAAATATGGAAGCAAAAGAGTAAGACATGCGATATTTGTTTAATTTATGAAATAGGAAGAAAAAGGGAAGATGAAAGTACATCATCTGAAAAGCTGGAGAATGTGAGAATTCAAACAACAGACATACAGACAGACAGATAGCAGGATGGTGGAGTAAGAGTTCCTGCTGTCATGACCCCAGATCGTCGAAGTAGACAACCACAGTCAGAGATGGCCATTCCCAGTCTCTGTAGTGGCCCCAGGTCCACACCGATGATCTCCAACCTGGTTCAGATTACCAGGAATGACAGGTCCTGACTCATTCGAACCAGTTTTTAATTCCTAACCACACAGTCCATGACACTGAAGTGGCTGTTCAGAGAGCCAGCTTCTTACCTGGGACGTGGCTCATTGTCTGATCAGACTCAGGTGAGTCTCCTCAGGTAGATAGTGATCCTGTTTTGAGGGACCTCAGTGCCATCATGGGACTAGGCACTGTGTCAGATCCAAGGTGACTTTGGATGCTGCTCAGGATCTAGTGTAGACTATGGCTGCTCCATCCCACTTCAGCCCCATCTCACTAAGGTGTCTGCAGAATAGGTGCAGGTTACAGAGAGAAATGTGTTCTTTACCAGGAACAGCACGTGGACCCTGAGTCAACAGACTAGCATCATGGAGAACACCACCAGTGCTCCAGAGTGTGGTTTCCATCCTGAACAAAACCTTCAACATCACCATGTTGTTTACCACCTGAGAGATGTCATGGGATTCTTTCCCTTCCTTTATTTATAGGCTTAAACATAACTTTGCCTCCTTAAATAATACACACTTCTTTTTTGCACTTATGTATATAATGGAATAACTCTACACAACTGGTTCTCAAAATTTCCCTTGTTTTTTTTTTCAGTTTAGTTCCAAAGTGATTTATATGATTGCTTCGTATTTTAATTTGTGCTTTTTTTGGCCATAAAATATTCCATTACATACACGTAACACAAACATTCGTTAATTGTAATTTTATTTGTATGGCTTTGTCTACACAGAGCAATAGCCTTGTCAATATTCTCCTGCAGGTGTCACCATGCATATGCGCACAGTTTCCTCTAGGGTGTGGAGTTATGGGCCAGAGCTGTGTCCCTTCCTTCCACCAGGGGATTCTGATCTACTCCTCAAACTGTTTGTAGCAACTTACACTCCTACCAGTAATGTACTGGCAGTCTAAGTGCACAGTATTTTCTCCAACATTGGATTTTGCCCTTGTGTTCTCTTGCCTCTCCTGTGCATGCAGTAGGATTTGGGCATCACAATTTCTCTGAAACTGTGGCATTACATTGAGGTGGAAAATACCAGGACCTTTAAAATAGAAGGAAGCACACGTGCATGTCGTGCTCACCAGTGAGGTGTGCCTGCAGCTGGATCCCACTCACTTGTGAAAGGTGCTGTATCCATGACTCCCACCTGGGCACACGGTGCATTCATGCGGCTCCTTGATGTTGGCCATGACGGGAGTGTTTACACCAAAGAAATGGGCAAATGCCACGAGTCACAACATTTAAAAAAAAACCACTTATATCTTGGAGTCAGTGTAGCAGCTCACCACCAGGCTTCACTTCAAACACCCCTGAGCTCCCTCAAACGGATGGTATTTCTGGAAAACTCTACCAGGTGTCATCAGATGAGGAGAGAAGACCTCCATGATTCCAGAGAGGGTTTAGGGCAAGGTTTTGCATTCATGTGTTCCAAAGTGGACCTGATTTTCACCCATCTATTTACTTATGAAACCAGATTTTGTGTTTTGGGCTGAAGGGATGGAGGTGCACATCAGGGAATGAGGAAATGGAAAGTAAAGGAAAATGTATCCCACGAAGCTGGACCAGAACCTGCTGCTGTAGGAAGGTATGAACCCAACCCTGCTGTGTGGGACGAACCCTCAAGTCACAGGGATGAGGAAAGACGGGGGGCAGTCAAGGATGTCCAACAATGGCAGGAGGGAAAGCACCACAGTTCATGGGGGACGAGTCCTGGACTGAGAACAGCCCAGACATTTCCTGGCATCTAAACCATGTTTCCCCTGGATGTTCTCAGCAGGCAGATCAGCCAGCATGAGCTGCAGGCTTTCTTCCAGATCCCCTTGGGCAGATTAGATTGATGTCCAAAGGTCTGCCACAGGGAATGGTGGGTTGGCTCCCCCTTGTGTTTAGCTCCTGGCTGCA
>NW_022591192.1:6434-6609 GCF_004348235.1 Phoca vitulina
TGCACTGAAAAGACAACCTCTGTCCCCACTATATCACAGGCCAGACCTGAGGAAGTCCCTACGTGTGGATTCCAAACCTCCAGGAAAGGAGAGAGTCGGTGGAATTTACTATGGAGGGAACACACAAACTAGGAAATCATTAACATCTCAACCTAGTTTTCAGATGAAAAGAAAA
>NW_022591192.1:6619-7707 GCF_004348235.1 Phoca vitulina
GTGCTTTCAATATAAAAATAGATTTTTAATGAACTTGCTTTAAAATAAATTTGGGGTATAAATCAAGCCGTTTCCCTGACGTGAATCTTGTGACCATTTTCTCCGTCCTTTGAAGTGAGAAACACAGGTGTGCATTTTGGAAACGAGAAAGTGAAATTTCCATGTGTAATTTTGAGCAGCGTATTGAGAAATAGTTGAAAGGAGAAGAGTGTAGTGAGTTCACAGCACATAAAAATATGCCCACACCCATAGCTCTCTCAGGCATAGTGAACTATTATTTGGACAACTGACATATATGGTATTAAAGTAGGTACGAAGTTCATAGAACAGGCTGCGAATTGACACCACTTCTACGAAAAACGTTGAAAGGCTATGAAGTTCACGTAAGTGATGAATCACTGACTTTTACGCAGGAAATAAGTAAATAAATGAGACTCGTTGAAAATGTGCTAAGACTCGGTAGTGCCCAGAAGTTCTTCCCCACAAGGAATGTGTGAATCTGATGTGACCCGATGCACACAGAAGGATGACTTGTTTCTGAGTCTGCATCCCTGTCACCTGAGTTCCCTTTGTCACCATGTCTGCAGGTGCTGCTCTAGAAGGTGTGAGAAGCAGGCGCAGGGACACTGGACAAGCGTCCACACACAATGCCCAGTGGACACCAGCTGCACATGGGCACACGGTGCAGCGTCCCTGGGGACTCCCGTGAGCCGGGCACGGCCCCTCCTCAGTCTCAGGTGTGCACGAGGGGCATGGAGGCCCCCAGGTGAGCACAGGGGGCAGCAGAGCGGCGCCTGCAGGCGGGGAGGCTTCTCTCTAGGAGAGTGTCCTGTGGGGCTGACACCACGGCTCAGAGTCTGATATGGAGGGGACAGGAGGTGAGTGGGAGGCCTCTGTCTACTCACGGTCGTCCTCACTCCCCCACCCCCATGCAGCCCCCTACTCCTTACCTCTGCTGAGACTGCAGCGTAGGGGAGCCCGGTGGAGGCTGTGGATCTTTCCAGTCTCCCCTGGGATGGACCCTCCTCCGTGGAGCCCCCATGACCCCCACATTTGCTACCGTGTCAGGCTTTCCTGAAACGTGCATC
>NW_022591193.1:0-7694 GCF_004348235.1 Phoca vitulina
ATTCACAGGGCTTTGGAGAAAAATGGTAATGGAGTTCTTCAGCTCCTTTTACTAATGCCAAATGCCAAGGGTCTTTGAGGCAAAGCTTAGAAAGTTTTGCTCATTGAAATCAAGCCAGTTAAGAGAATTTATTTAAATGAGTAGGCAGGCCCATGGTTGTTAGGAATGACCTATACATTTCAAAACGCAAATGGAGGTGGGTGAGAAGCGCGAGGAAGGTCGTTAAGCTGTACCAAGTGTTGGAATTAAGAACTGCATCTCCATCCTTCCTAAGTTTGTGGGGGTTTTGTGAGAAAAAAAATCTTTTTAGAGCACTCTCTGAGAACTTGAGACCATTCCCCTGAAAGGCCCCTACATTTTACACTTTTTTTCTGCCCAATTGTTTTATTGTCTTTTTTATTAATACTTATAAATTTTTATTTATAAATGTTGGTTATTCTAAAGCAAATATCTTCTTTTCTTAAATTATTGGGCATTTGTGTTTCTTCTGTGAAATGTCTGCTCCTATATTTTGCCCACATTTTCCCTTAGGTTGTTTATTTTCTTCTTATTGATTCATAAGACTTATATAAATCTTGCTTTTATTATGTTTTATGAATATTTTCTATCAATCTATGGCTTGTGTTTTGACTTTTTTAAAGGAGTTGAATTAGTTTTTTTTTTTTATCCTATGTGTTTTCTCTTCTGTTGTTTAAATAGTATCTGCCCTTATGCTTATTTATGCTACTTAAAAATCAGGGAAATTTAAAACCCAAAGAGAAGCTTTCTAACATTGATAGAGTTGGCACAAATGTGAATTTTTACCTTACCAAGTGTTGGCTTAGATATGGTTGAATAGTGTTTCTTATATTGATCTAAGACAATAGTGTTTCTTAATATTGATCTAAATTTATGCAGTTGCGCTGGAGAAAATGTTAACATTACCTAGTAAAAGTAAACATTTGAATACCTTGAGAAATAGCCATTACATTCTCGGTATATACCTAAGAGAAATTCTTGGCCATGTTTCTTTAGGTGACATAGATATGTATGTTAATAGCAGCACTTTTGTAATAACAAAAATCAAAGTCACTAAAAAGCTCATTATTAGGAGGATGGGAAAATAAATAGTATTTTAGCAAAAAAGCCCAGAATATTATAGTGCAATGAAAATATGCAATAGCATAGTTAAATCTTACGTAGCATAATATTGTATGAAAAATGCTTAGGAAACTACCCATACTATGATATCCTTTGTATCAACTTTTAAAATTCAGAAACAAGAAACATAATTGGTATTTGAAAAAACCATATTATTATAAAATCAAGGAATTTATAATATAAAATTCAGAATGATGGTCTGGGTCTGGGATGTTGAGGGTTCAGTTAGGGAGTAGTGCATAAGTAGATGTAATCTACGGGTAACATTCTATTACTGTAGTAATTGGGCTCTGTATTCACATTTGAAAACAGATTAATAAATACTATAGGCCATTATAGACCAATTATAACAGTGTATGATGAATCAAGTAGTAAGGTAAAACCAAAGTAAGGCTCAAAGGAAAAATAAATACAGAACACTTTCCAATGTAAAAACAATTGTAAAAACCGTATGTTTAAAAAAAAGTTGAAAAACAATATGTAAAAGTTCTTTACTTATCTGACTACTTGGCCCCACTTCCTAGAGATATTCCACTATTTTTTCAGAAATGTTAAATGCATAAACATATATGTCATACTATGGCATGACCATTCCAGAGACTACTTGAATAATGTAAAAATTAAAACACTACAACTTAGAATGTATCTTTCTCTTTTTAATAGCTCTCTATATATCTGTATCTATATATGTGTAGATATTCATGTCTGTATCTGACAGGCAGAGACAGAAAAAGAAAGAGCAGAAGAGAGTGTGCACACATGTGGGGACTATTCCACATACTGTTAAACTGTTTGCAATTGCCAAGCACTCACTGATCTATTATTCAGAAAGCCAATCTGTTGAAATATTCTGCTCACTCTTACAGAAATTCAAAACAGCTATGTGCATTTCATAGAGAAACTACATGAATTGGTTCCAATAATTACGTAAATATTTCTGCAAAATGTGATTCCAGTGTATTTTTAAATTTTATATATTATATATCAAAGTAGACAAATATAGGTCTAAATAGGTATAGATAACAGCTATAGATCTGGGTATAGACACAGATGGTGGCTGGTGAGTTAGATAGAAAGATACACTGCACAATGTTAACAGTTGTAACTTTTGAGTAATAAGATTATGGAAGGTTTAATTATTTTTGCTATAATTCTCTATATCTTCAAATTTTTCTCTCATTAATGTGTATTGAGTTTATAATAAAAATGAGCTATAAATATTACTTAAGAAAACAACCTTACAAGCAATCAAATAAATTAGGAGGTACTGTTTTTCATCTATCAAATTAACAAAGATTAATACCCCCAGCTGTAAAAGGTGCTAAAAAATTCAATATTCATTATTACTAATGGCTGTATCCATTGCCCCAATTAAAAGAGAAAGAAATTTGGCAATATAGTAAGGAGCCATCAAAAATGTCATATCCTTTGGCCCTGGATAACTACTTTTAGCAGGTAGTCCCTATCTCCAAATAATATAAGAAAGAACAATCAACTACAAAGAAAAACATAATCTGAATACATGAAGTGTTTATTATGAGTAATGAATTGAAAAATATTCTATGTTCATATAAGGAGGAAAATGTTTAGTATTGGACAATTATGTAATGGATTACACAATCATTAAAAATGGTAATGAAGCCATTAATATTTTAAAAGCTTGTGATATGTTAAGTACAAAAAGCAGAATGTGGCATTGCAGTTACATGTAAAAATGTGTGAGGGAGATACAAACTGATATGACATAATCTTTATGGTCAAGGGGTTTAGAATCTAATTTGGCTGACAATAAATAAAATATGGGAGTTTCTCAAATTTCATTCCATTTTGCTTTTTTATATGATGAGTTGGGAAACAGGGTTTGTGACATTTACATCATAACTGAATCAGCACTGAACTCTTTAGACATGACCTTTAGAGACCAATTGAAAGTCCTTTAAGAGATTATTTCATGCAAATTGGAATAATAATGGTATAATTTTTTTTAGTTACATAGCTGACTCTTAATGCTGTCTCTCCAAACTGCACAAAATAAAACAATGCTAACTTCAGTAATATCTTCTTCAAGAAAATGGCATTAAGTCAAAATAAAAAGACATACTTACCACTTATTATTGTATGTCCTTGAGCAAGTCATGTAAGTGTCCTGAGCTTGTTTTTATGTGTGTGTGTGGGTGGGTGCACACACATGTGCTCCTATCTGTGTAAAAGGGAGAGAGCTTAAATTATTCCTATAAAGCCCGGGGTCTGGTACAGAATAAAAATAGTTCATATCATATCTACTATAGGTAATGTAAAAACAATTTTGGAAAAGGATTTAAAAAAAATATATGGTCTAGAACCTGAACTTAGATTTTCAACCTAAATAACAAAATTAATGGTGAATAGAATTTTGCTCTTTTTCTGATTATATTTAGAATCATTGATTTGTCTCTTATATCAGTGTGATTGTTTTTGTAGTAGCTGTTTCTAAAAAAAAAAGTTTTTAAGCCCAAAAAGACAAAAACCAAAAAGTCCAAGGACCCATACCATATTTTCTTTCTCTGAATCATTGTGGTTTTGTTTTTTGTTTTTGTTTTTGTTTTAGTGCAATCTGTGTTGATTTACTTGGCCAGAACTACTCAAAACAACATGTTGTTTTGTTACATGAACTGGTGTTTTCTGTCATACCAAATTAGAGCAATCCAAATATTAAAATAAAAAAACCCTATCACAAAACTTAAAACAACCCGTTCTAGACCCATTTACCAAAAGACTATTGCAAAGCTCTGCAAGACATGTCATTTTTTTTTAAGGATTTAACTGTTGGTATGGAGTTATAAACTATAAAGCAATTTCACAGAAGAGTTTTGACAACTTTGAGTGTTATGAGGCTTCCTCTCAAAAATTGGTATATCCTAAATTTTGATAACCACCATTTAAGTTTCTTTTCCAATTGGGAACGTGGTAATACTATTTTGTAAGTCCTCAACCTTTCACTTTTCCATTCATTTATTCATTCAACAAATTTGGAGGGATTGTGCCTAGGTCAGTTGTAATCACTGATAGTACAATAGAATATAAAATAGGGAAAATCCCCTTGTCATTGCGTTTGTATTAATTTCTTATTTTGCTGCTGTCACAAATTAGTACAAATGTTGTGGTTTTAAACCACATGAATTTAGTGTCTATTTATAGTTCTGGAGGTCAGAAGACAAAAGTCAAGGTGTTGGCAGGGCTGCATGTCTTCTAGAAGCTTCAGGGGGTAGTCTTTTTCCTTACTTTTTTCAGCTGTTAGAGGCTACCTGCATTCATTGGTTCATGGTCTCTTCCTTGCATCACTTAGAGTAGATGGAACCTCTTCCATTATCACATCTACCATCTGGAACTCTTACTCTCTCCTCACCTTCTTACAAGGACCAAAGTGATTACATTAGGACCACACAGATAACCCAGAATGATCTCTTCATTTCAAGATCCTTACTTAATCACATCTGTAAAGTCCTTTTACCAATTAAATTCACAGGTTCTGGGTGAGAATTAGGATGTGGACATCTTTGAGCACCCATTATTCAGTTCACCACACAGTTTATTGATAAGAATCACATTTAAAGACCTATATAGTCCCATTTATTGAGGGACTTGAGCTTTAATAAAGGAGAAATTAAATGGACCATCCTAATGGTGCATGCTTACTGCATAGCAGGAAGCAGGATGTTGTACAATATAAGTTCTGTGTTTAGACAGATGTAGACTTGAATCTGAGCTGTAACATTTTCTAATTGTGGGAGGTTGGGGCACTTTCTTAACCTCTCTGCATTTGCTTCTTCATATGTAAAATGGGGATATGAATTAATAATGCCTTCATCAAAGGTTTTTTTCAAATAATAAAATGAAATCATGCATCTGAGGTTTAATGAAGTTTCTGGTAAATACTAAGAGCTCAGTAAATGTTATCCATAATTATTTCTTATCATCATCATTAATATAATTATTAGGTTGGGGAAGTGCAGGCCAACACTAGTGCACGGATGATGGGCTTGTCAAAGGTTGGGTTGTCAAATAATACTTTCTAGAAGAAATAAATCTGGAATGGGTTACCAGACATCCAATTATACTCCATATACAGCCACACAGAGAATTTGAATTTCATCTTAGACCACAAAATAGATTTTTATGAAAACAGAACAGGGTAAAAGTAAAAAAAAGAAAAGAAAATTAGAGAAAAATAAGAGGTTTCTTAAGTGGTTGGTGGTTACTCTTTGAGGTAGATCAAATCATTAGCCTGTATTCTTTTTTTACCTTTTCTTGTATCTATGCCCTTTGTCATGTTACTTTTCTTCCTTCTAGAAGCTGAATGTACTTTCCTGTCCCTTTAGTCTGGGCTCAGCTAAAGTGTGCCGTTCTGAGCCCAGGTCCTAATAAGCAACACATTTTTTCACTTGCCTTCTTTTGTCTCTGTGTGTATCATGAAAAAAACATGTTGATCCAAGAAGGAAGAGAAATGCATGACACAAAGAGGCAACCTACAGCTTAGAGCTGCCCAGCTGAGCCCACTCTAAATGGAATAAATGCTCATTATATTATGACACTGAGGTTTTTTTGTATTGCTTGTTACACAGCAGTAACTCATTGATACTCTTCTTAAAGTCACAGTGAAGCACTTCTTACTTAACTGGGGCCTATTCTAGTATGTTTCGATCAGGAGAATTAGCCTCAATTTATACAACTACTGTTTTATTAAGGAGTCAATACCCCCTCTTCCCCAGTGATATGCTCAAATAAGTTTATATCTAGTGTAAAACAAAGCTATTTCAGAATGAAATAATTTTAGTGATTAAAGTTGACTCTGCTGTCTTCTGATATTACAAAACTGATAGTTACTAATTACCTGTCATAAACAAGTGGCTAAAGAAAAGACTACTTTTCAGAAGCAAAAGGAATGAGAAATTCAGGTCACAAAAATATAATAGAACCCACTTAATCAGCCCCCTGCTCAGCAGAATACCTTTCATTATGATAATTTCCAGCGAACACATTTAGGATGGCTCAGTGCAGCTTCATGGCAATAAACAGGGGCTTAGTAGCACCTGGTGCTGCCTATAGCTGATTCACAGTGGTTTGCAGATGTAAATTGGTGTGTGCAGGTTAAAAGCAAAATATTTCCATATATTCAATGAAAGGTGTTTTATTTTATGTTTTAATAAAGGCAGAGTATAGAGGGCCTTCAGTAGTTGTCTAAAGATAAAGATTGAACTTTATCTAAATTAGCAAGAGACATATTCAGAAATTGAAAGAGTATAAAACAGTAACTTTGAATCACAGCATAATGGTATTGTCTTTTGTCTATTTTAAAATGTAGTCTTCTCTAATGCTTCCTTTAAGATATGCTTTAGATATTGCTGCTATGCTTCAAAATGATCTAGAATTAGTTAATGAATTTTTATGTATTTGAGTCGAGTGGGGCTCTAAGTTAAAGGTGGGAAAATAGGAGTTGGTGAGAAAGAGACCAGGTATTAAAATATATTCCTCTATGTCTTAGCCACACTACTGGGCATATATAATGTTGGTGATTATGATGATAATAATAATAGATAATATTTATGTTTTTATATATGCCAAATACTGTGCCAAGCACTGTACATGGATTTTATATCAATATGCTAATGCTCATAATAAGGAGGATCTACATTAATATAGAAAGCCAACATTTATTGAATATATATTACATTCCAAGGATTGGACTAGGTCCATTAAATGCTTTATATCTTTTTTTTAAAGATTTTATTTATGTATTAGAGAGAGAGAATGAGAGAGAGAGAGAGAATGAATGGGGTTAAGGGCAAAGAGAGAGGAAGAGGAAGAAGCAGACTCCCCACTGAGCAGGGAACCTGACATGGGGCTCAGTCCCAGGACCCTGAGATCAGAACATGAGCTGAAGGCAGACACTTAACCAACTGGGCCACACTGGCACCCCTGAGCTTTATAACTTTTAATTCTGGCAATAATTTTGAGAACTAGATATTAATGCTGTGTGTATGTGTATGTGTATTTTTTTAATTTTTTATTGTTATGTTAATCACCATACATTATATCATTAGTTTTTGATGTAGTGTTCCATGATTCATTGTTTGTGCATAACACCCAGAGCTCCATGCAGATCGTGCCCTCTTTAATACCCATCACCAGGCTAACCCATCCTCCCACCCCCCTCCCCTCTAGAACCCTCAGTTTTTCAGAGTCCATCGTCTCTCATGGTTCGTCTCCCCCTCCGAATCCCCCCCCCTTCATTCTTCCCCTCCTGCTATCTTCTTTTTTTTTTTTCCTTACATATATTGCATTATTTGTTTCAGAGGTCCAGATCTGTGATTCAACAGTCTTGCACAATTCACAGTGCTCACCATAACACATACCCTCCCCAGTGTCTATCACCCAGCCACCCCATCCCTCCCACCCCACCCCCCACTCCAGCAACCCTCAGTTTGTTTCCTGAGATTAAAAATTCCTCATTTCAGTGAGGTCATATGATACATGTCTTTCTCTGATTGACTTATTTCACTCAGCATAACACCCTC
>NW_022591194.1:0-7684 GCF_004348235.1 Phoca vitulina
AAGTCAGGAAACGACAGATGTTGGCGAGGATGTGGAGGAAGGGGAACCCTCCTACACTGTTGGTAGGAATGCAAGCTGGTGCAGCCACTCTGGAAAACAGTATGGAGGTTCCTCAAAAAGTTGAAAATAGAGCTACCCATGACCCAGCAATTGTATTACTGGGTATTTACCCCAAAGATACAAATGTAGTAAACCCAAGAAGCACCTGCACTCCAATGTTTATAGGATCAATGTCCATAATAGCCGAACTATGGAAAGAGCCCAGATGTCCACTGATGGATATATGGATAAAGAAGATGTGGTATATATATACAATGGAATATTATGCAGCCATCAAAAAAATGAAATCTTGCCATTTGCAATGATGTGGATGGAACTAAAGGGTATTATGCTAAGCTAAATAAGTCAATCAGAGAAAGATAATTATATGATCTCACTGATATGTGGAATTTGAAGAGGATCATAGGGGAAGAGAGGAAAAAAATGAAACAAGACAAAACCAGAGAGGGAGACAAACCATAAGAGACTCTTAATCTCAGGAAACAAACAGGGTTGCTGGAGTGGAGGGGAGTGAGAGGGATGGGGTGGCTGGGTGATGGACGTTGGGGAGGGTATGTGTTGTGGTGAGTGCTGTGTATTGTGTAAGACTGATGAATCACAGACCTGTACCCCTCAAACAAATAATACATTATATGTTAATAATTAAAAAATGCAAAGAAAAAGAGAAAACTTGCTGTGAAGGCACCTATAAACATTATAAACCTATCTACTCTTTAACCCAGCAATTCTACTTTTGGGAATTCATCCCACATATATACTGCACATGCACAAAATAATATAAGTACACGACTATTCAATGCAATTGTTTGTGATACTCAAAGACTAGAAACATCCCTAGTACGAATTTATTTACCAGGATACTGATAAATAGCACAGTGGAATACCAAGCAGCTGTTAAAAAAAAAAAAACTCTCTTATGTATTAATATGGAAAGATTTTTAAAGGATACATTGTGGAGTCATGAACTCAAGATAGAGAACAGTATATCTTTTTTGCAAGAAACGTGGAAAAAATATGTGTCCATACTTGCCCCCTATCTGTATAAAGAAATGCTGAAAGGATACTTAAGAAACTAATAAAATGTATGGGTGCAGGAGGAAACAGGGGTAGAAGAATAAGTCAGGAATTGGAATAAGACAATATATACCTATTATACATCCTTTTGATTTTTGAACCATGTAAATGTGTTTCTTATCACAAAATAAAGGAAAATTACTAAGATTGTGGTAGATGGCAGACCTAAAAGTACTCAAATGAAAAGGCATCAGAAATATTATTAATTGGGAAAAGCAAGTTGCAGAATAGTATACTTTCTATAAAATGATCCCTGTTATGCAAAAACACACACACATACCTACATATACAAAAAGTGCCTGGAAGTATACATAATCAGATATTAACAGTAGTGACCTCTTGGGGGTGAGTATGGAGGCAAGAGTAGGTGGGGGGAATCTGATGTTTTATTTGTTTTCTCTTTTTAAATTAAAGTATAGTTTATGTACAGTGAACAGCAAGGATCTTGAGTTCAATGAGTTTGGACAAATGTATACACCCATATAATCCATACCTCTATCAAAATATGGAAAATTTCTATCCCCTTAGGGGGAGAAGAAGTTCAATCATCATCAACACTGTTGGTTTCAACTTAAAATGCTTAATTACCATTAATTTATTCAGGAAATATTCATTTAGAGCTTAACAAAGTCAAGCACTGTTACAGGCCTTAAAAATACAGCATAGAAAAAAATAAATCCTTGCCATGAAGGAGCTTATATTCTTGTTAGGGAGAGAAAGAGAACACAGTGAGGAAGAAGCAAATATATGTCAGATGAAAGTCACAGAAAAAAAAATTATTATCTTTTAAACATGGTTACTAAGGACTGTAAAGGATGCCTAAGGTACATGTGGGTATATCTTCCAAGTGTATCAGTAATATTAAAACCCAATGATTTTATTATTATTGCTATGCATCCTTATCCCAAACGTTCCTTATCTGAAATTTTGCTGATTGTAAGCCAACAATAGATGGTGAAAAAAATACTAGGCTTAAAAATTAGCATGAAGAATATACAACCAAGAAAATTAAGCAGGGGCGCCTGGGTGGCTCAGTTGGTTAAGCGACTGCCTTCGGCTCAGGTCATGATCCCGGAGTCCTGGGATCGAGTCCCACATCAGGCTCCCGGCTCAGCGGGGAGCCTGCTTCTCCCTCTGACCCTATCCCCTCTCATACTGTTTGTCTCTCTCTGTCAAATAAATAAATAAACAAAATCTTTAAAAAAAAAATAATTAAAAAAAAAAAGGAAAAAAAGAAAAAAAAAAAGAAAATTAAGCAACAATAAAACAGCCTGGTAAATTATAATCCAAACACAATTCCAGAGGCAGAAAGAACTTGGCACCAGAACTAGTCTGAAAAGTAGGGTGAACATGAATTAAACACTGAGGTTCTCTGGGTAACAGATATCTCTAATAATGAAAAAGTGATCAGGAAGAAAAATAAAGCACAGGGGTAGCACTATGATGAGCCCCAGAACATACCAGTATAGAGCTGTCAGGAAGCTTATCATGCTCAGCCTGGTAAGGATCTACCCACCTGAATGGATTATCACAATGGAAGGAATCAGAGTAAAAGAACGGTTACCATATGTCCAACCACACTCTTAGTATCTGCACTTGGATATTTCACAGAATCTCAAATAACTTCACAGCTCCTAATTTCTCTGTGATCTACCCTTCACTAGTCTTCCACAACTCACAAATGGTACCTTTGTCCATCCAGTTCCTTAATTCACAAATCTGGAAATGATTCTTAATCCTCCCCCTCTTTCATCCACTGTATTTATTCAGTCAACAATATTTAATTGTGAATCTACCAGCAGCCAGGCAATGATTTTTCCAGACACTGAATAATATAATAAAGAAAATAGTCCCTGACCTTATAGAGTTTACATTCCACCATTCCACTACTGTCTTGTTGTATCTATTTCCTAAATATATCTCCAATCCATCCATTTGTTTCTACATCCACTACCTTCCCTTTAATCCAATCCAGCACAATTTCTTTTTTTTTTTTTTTAAGGTTTTATTTATTTGACAGAAAGAGAGAGAGATGGTGAGAGCAGAAACACAAGCAGGGGGAGTGGGAGAGGGAGAAGCAGGCTTCCCACCAAGCAGGGAGCCCGATGTGGGGCTGGATCCCAGGACCCTGGGATCATGACCTGAGCCGAAGGCAGATACTTAATGACTGAGCCACCCAGGCGCCCCATCCAGCACCACTTCTTATCAGGAACATTGCCATAGTCTCCCATCTGTTCTCCCTACTTCCATTTATTACCCTCATAAATCAATTTGCCACACAGGAAACCAGAGACAGCTTTTAAAAATTCAAAACATATTTTGTCACTGCCTTGTTTAAAACCATTCAAAAACTCCTAAATATGAAAGTACTTAGAATAAAATCCAGAATCTTTAATATGGTTTACAGGACTCTGCCTTGTAATAGATGTACCTCATCTACTTATTTAACATTTTTAGCCTCCCTAGCCTTTTTCAATTGCTCACCTTTTTTTAAAGGACTTTCACACCCACTATTTGCTCCACCAATTTCTCCTTTATTCTCCTTGTTACCTACCTAACTTCTACTCATCTTTCAGATCTCATGTTAAATTTATAACTTCCTGAAAGAACTTCTCCCTGACCCTCCCAGACTAGGGGAGGCCTCCCTATTATAAGCTCTCTTAGCATCTTTGTTTTTCTCTTTGGAGGTATTTATCAGAATTCTTAAAGACCATACCTTAGAAAGGGACCCATTAAGTCAGGAATCGCATTTGCCTTGTTCATTGCTGCATACTTGGAACTTAGGACAGTGTTTTGCATGTAGCAGGCACTTAATAATATTTGTTATATAAATGAATGAATGATCCAACCACTGCTAGACTTGGGGAAGACACTAGTGTTTACTTTGTTTTTGGATGGGCTCTTCCAACCTATATATTTCAGAGAATGGATGCCTGAACTTAAGTGGAGGTGGCTTAAGCTTATACTATACTCTTTTACATCATATTCTCACATAGTATGAGACTAGAGTACACCGCACTTCCTGTTTTTCAAAACCATATGAAGTATACAAAAATCAAGTTTTTCTGTAAGCCAGCAACAATCAGAAAATTAAATTAAAATACATTTTACAATAATATCCAAAACCATAAAATACATAGGAATAATTTAATGGAAGATATACAAGACCTCTACACTAAAAACTCTGAAACATTGCTAAGAGAAGTTAAAGATCTAAATACATGGAAATATAATACCATTCCCATATGCTGTAAGTCTCAATATTGTTCAAATGACCTCTCTCCCAAAAGATTTATAGATTTGGTCAATCCCATTCAAACCCCTTGCAGGCTTTTTCTCTCTCTCTGGAAAGTGAGAAAATGAATTTTATTTGGAAAGAGATAGGATCATGAATAGTCAAAACAATGTGAAAACAAGAAAAAGGATGGAAGATTTACCTACCTGACTTCAAGACTTACTATAAAGCTACAATAATCTAGACAGTGTGGTTGTGGCAAAAGGACAAAGAGATCCATGGCACATGACAGGGAGTTTAGAAATAGACCTATTTGTATCAAATGATTTTCAACAAGGGTGCCAAATCAATTCAACAGGAAAATGAACATCCTTTCAACAAATGATGTTGGAGAAACTGGGCATCATATGGGGAAAAAGAACCTTGACTCCTACCTCATTGATTTGTTACCTCATATAACATGCAAAAATCAGTTTAAAACAAGGCAAATAGAAGAATCAATAGATGTCAAATAAGTGCCCTTTGCTCACCAGGAATATTCAGGGCCTTCCTTAACACACTGTTAGAGAAAATACTACACAAGATAAAGCCAATATATGCAAGTGACACATAGTTGTTGAGATGCTTGACTTTTCTTGGTTTCTAAGCATTAGCAAACTCTTTGGGTGAACAATGGAATCTGGGTTGAAGATGTCAAATTATCTAATATCCTGAATTCCTTTTAGAGACCAACAGCCAGGTGCATTTACAATAAAATTAACATAGCTTAGACAACAGAATCCACACCAATAAGGAATCCTACCGTGACTAACCAATCAGACACAATTTTATACATCTTACTAATATTCTTTATCTTGACTTACGAGTAATTTTCCTTTCACTCTTTACAGCTTCCTTATTACCCACTTTACCTATATGTACTTTCCAACAGTTAATATTTCCTTTTCCTTTTTATATTTTATATTTATATAATTTTATATTATATATTTATATTTCCCTGTTATATTTTAGACTGCAATCTAACCACTGACAGTGATACATAACAGGGAATTTTATATGCAAATGTTATTATATAATTTTTCAAGGGTTTGTAAACTATAAGTTGAGTGAAATGCTATGCTAACATTATTCGGATCCACCTGATTACTAGGAACTGTCCCTATCCAGCATTCTGTGCTACCTCAAATTCATTTAAAGTACGAAAATTGGCCACAAGGGAGTAAGAGATACTGCTGTTGGGTCCCAGGTCAGGATCTGAGGTGCAGACTTGGGCAATGGAGGTTCTGGGAGGGCTATTCTTGGCCATGTGGACCACCAGGAGGCCTGGTGGAAAACTGGCCTGTTGTTGATATCACCAACGTGTAGGGTGGCATTCTGCTGGAGGAGAGAAGTGACTTGTTTCTGTCTGTGGCCATGATGGTAACATTGGACCCTAGGGTCGGCTCCCAGTCCAGGTCCCCATCTGTTGCAAGCATGTAGTAATTATTGGTAGAAGATTAAATTCTGAATCTGTACCAGACACGTGACCTCCCTTCTTCTGCCGAATCTGGATCCTGTGGGTTTTTTTGTTTGTTTGTTTGTTTTTTTTAAAGATTTTATTTATTTATTTGAGAGAAAGAGAGAGAGACAGAGAAACAGCATGAGAGGGGAGAGGGTCAGAGGGAGAAGCAGGCTCCCCGCTGAGGCGGGAGCCCGATGTGGGACTCGATCCCAGGACTCCAGGATCCTGACCTGAACCAAAGGCAGTCGCTTAACCAACTGAGCCACCCAGGCGCCCTGGATCCTGTGTTTTAAACAGAGTCATTACTTTTTAAGGTGCAGAATCTTCAGGAATCATTGTGGAAAAAGAAGTAAAAATCAGCTCTGGTATTTTGTCATTATCATCCAGAATTTTGATCTCAACTACACTAGGCAATCAGTCCTCCCCTTCCACCATTCCTTGCTTCCCAAACCATGGAGCATGTTTTAATCTCATCATAGCCCAATGTACTTAAAGTTCTCATCTCACCACGATTGTGATCAAGATTAAACTGGTACTCTGGGCTGCAAAGACATATCTGATATCCACAACAGCTGTTCTCAGATGGGTCAGTGGCCCTCACCCTCACCATGGAGGTGCCCAGAGGCATGTCTTCTAAAAGGCTGAGCCCAGATACATTCTGGCTGAAATTGAGGAGGGGACTATAACTGCATCAACTGCCAGGGTGGGGATCTGAGCAGTGCTGCTTCAGGACCGTCTGTGTCATCTAAGGTTATCAGGACTAAGCCACATGAGTTTTGCTTTCCCTAGTCCAGTGGCTTCTCTAACACAGGCTCAACATATTTGTTTCCACTGTTGGTCTGTTACTTCAAAGACAAAGTGTTGCTGCTAAGGTGGCAATTTTGTAAAGGAATTGCTTCCAACATCAGTATCTTCCGTAGGTTCTATTACAAATCTTGCCCCAAGCTGGGTCAGTTCAGATATTTGAGTCAGTAATACTCCTGATGAACTGGGGAGTATTATCATTGGCAGCTTGCACATCTATATTAGGGTGGAAAGCACTTAAAGGCTTTTCAACTACCATTTCTAAACATTTGATACAAACTATGGTATATGGTCTTTTATGTTCCAGGTCCATCCTGTTACAAGTTAAGTGTCTACTTTCTTCACTCAGACTGAACCATTCTTTTCCCACATTAATCCACAGCTTCTGAACAAGCAAGTCCTGGACACCTAGCATCTTTGGCAAGGTCCCGTGAGGAAAGTCACCCAGCAGGAACCTTTACAGATCTCCTTGTTAATCTCTATTTCCACATTGACTCACAGCAGTGCTCTGAGTCCCTGCCTTAGTACTGCAGCCTGAAGTAATGAAAGCTCAATGTTCTGGAGAGTTGAGAACAAAGAGAAAGATGTTTCTCAATGGAATTTACAGGCTGAAAGGTAGTAGTAGTACCGCCTTATTTATCCAATTAAATATTCCTGGGAATTCATATTCTCAGTGACTCCACCATACGAGGTCAAAGTGATGACTTCTTTTTATAGTTTCTTGATACTTAAGATAATTTTTAGGCTGTCTCTTTAAAAAAATTTTTTTTATATGGAAGCTTTATTTTTTCCAAATAACAGTCTCAGGATGAATTACTGGCTGGATCTTCAGCTACAAATATACAGAAAGCCTCTAAGAAGTTACACAATATGAAAAGCGTATGTTTTAAGACAACTATTTATTTTTGTATCCTTTGGGTAAATACCTAGTAGTGTCATTGCTGGACCATAGAGAAGTTCTATTTTTAACTTTTTGAGGACCCTCCATACTGTTTTCCAGAGTGGCTGCA